>NC_053026.1:629679775-629979775 GCF_003073215.2 Triticum urartu
GAGCTATTCTAAATTGTTGCTCCATTATACGTATCCGGTATCTCTACTCAGAGCTATCCGGATAGGTGTTAAGCTTGCATCGACGTAACTCTTTACGTCGAACTCTTTATCACCTCCATAATCGAGAAAATTCCTTAGTCCACTAGTTACTAAGGATAACTTTGACCGCTGTCCTGTGATCCATTCTTAGATCACTCTTGTACCCCTTGACTGACTCATGGCAAGGCACATTTCAGGTGCGGTACACAGCATAGCATACTGTAGAGCCTATGTCTTAAGCATAGGGGACGACCTTCGTCCTTTCTCTCTATTCTGCCGTGGTCGAGCTTTAAGTCTTAACTTCATACCTTACAACTCAGGCAAGAACTCCTTCTTTGACTGATCCATCTTGAACACCTTCAAGAACATGTCAAGGTATGTGCTCATTTGAAAGTACCATTAAGCGTTTTGATCTATCCTTATAGATCTTGATGCTCAATGTTCAAGTAGCTTAATCCAGGCTTTCCATTGAAAAACACTTTCCAAATAACCCTATATGCTTTCCAGAAATTCTACGTCATTTCTGATCCATAATATGTCAACAACATATATTCATCAGAAATTCTATAGTGCTCCCACTCACTTCTTTGGAAATACAAGTTTCTCATAAACTTTGTATAAACCCAAAATCTTTGATCATCTCATCAAAGCATACATTCCAACTCCGAGATGCTTACTCCAGTCCTTAGAAGGATTGCTGGAGCTTTGCATACTTATTAGCATCTTTCAGGATTGACAAAACCTTCCGGTTGTATCACATACAACCTTTCCTCAAGAAAATCGTCGAGGAAACAATGTTTTGACATCCTATCTGCAAGATTTCATAAATAATGCAGTAATCGCTAATATAATTCCAACAGACTCTTAGCATCGCTACGAGTGAGAAAGTCTCACCGTAGTCAACTCCTTGAACTTGTCGGAAACTTCTTAACGATAAGTTGAGCTTTCTTAATGGTGACATTTACCATCATTGTCCGTCTTCCTTTTAAAATCCATCTGCACTCAACAGCCTTACGACCATCGAGCTGTTCTGCCAAAGTCTACACTTTGTTTTCATACATGGATCCTCTCTCGGATTTTATGGCCTCGAGCCATTTATCGGAATCCGGGCCCACCATCGCTTCTCCATAGCTCGTAGGTTCATTGTTGTCTAGCAACATGACTTCCAAGACAGGATTACGTACCACTCTGAAGTAGTACGCATCCTTGTCATCCTACGAGGTTTGGTAGTGACTTGATCTGAAGTTTCATGATCACTATCATAAACTTCCACTTCAATTGGTGTAGGTGCCACAGGAACAACTTCCTGTGCCCTGCCACACACTAGTTGAAGAGACGGTTCAATAACCTCATCAAGTCTCCACCATCCTCCCATTCAATTCTTTCGAGAGAAACTTTTCCTCATGAAAGGACCCGATTCTAGAAACAATCCCTTATTGCTTTCGGATCTAAGACAGGAGGTATACCCAACTGTTTTGGGTGTCCTATGAAGATGCATTTATCCGCTTTTGGTTCGAGCTTATCAGCCTGAAACTTTTTCACATAAGCGTCGCAGCCCCAAACTTTTAAGAAATGACAGCTTAGGTTTCCCTAAACCATAGTTCATATGGTGTCATCTCATCAGAATTATGTGGTGCCCTATTTAAAGTGAATGTGGTTGTCTTTAATGCCTAACCCATAAACTATCGTGGTAATTCGATAAGAGACATCATGGTATGCATCATATCCAATAGGGTGCAGTTATGATGTTCGGACACACCATCACACTATGGTGTTCCAGGCTGTATTAGTTGTGAAACAATTTCCACAATGTCTTAATTCTGTGCCAAACTCGTAATTCAGATATTCATCTCTATGATCATATCATAGATCTTTTATCCTCTTGTCACGATGATCTTTCAACTTCACCCTGAAATTACTTGAACCTTTCAATAATTCAGACTCGTGATTCATCAAGTAAATGTACTCAACATCTACTCAAATCATCTGTGAAGTAAGAACATAACGATATCCACTACATGCCTCAGCACTCATTGGATTGCACACATCAAAATGTATTACTTCCAACAAGTTGCTTTCTAGTTCCATTTTACTGAAAACGAGGCTTTCAGTCATCTTGCCCATGTGGTATGATTTGCATGTCTCAAGTGATTCAAAATCAAGTGAGTCCAAACGATCCATCTGTATAGAGTTTCTTCATGCATATCTACCAACAAACATGGTTCGCATGTCTCAATCCTTTCAAAAACGAGTGAGCCCAAAGATCCATCAACATGGAGCTTCTTCATGCGTTTTATACCGATATGACTTAAGTGGCAGTGCCACAGGTAGGTGGTACTATCATTACTATCTTTTGGCATGAACATGTGTATCACTACGATCGAGATTCAATAAACCATTCATTTCAGGTGTAAGACCATTTGAAGGTATTATTCAAATAAACAGAGTAACCATTATTCTCTTTAAATGAATAACCGTATTGCGATAGACATAATCCAATCATGTCTATGCTCAACGCAAACACCAAATAACAATTATTTAGGTTTTAATACCAATCTCGATGGTAGAGGGAGCGTGCGATGCTTGATCATATCAACCCTGGAAACACTTCCAACACATATCGTCAGCTCACATTTAGCTAGTCTCCGTTTATTCCGTAGCCTTTTGTTTCGAGTTACTAACACTTAGCAACCGAACCGGTATTTAATACCCTGGTGCTACTAGGAGTACTAGTAAAGTACACATCAACACAATGTATATCCAATATACTTCTATCGACCTTGCCAGCCTTCTCATCTACCAAGTATCTAGGGTAATTCTGCTCCAGTGGCTCTTCCCCTTATTACAGAAGCACTCAGTCTCGGGTTTGGGTTCAACCTTGGGTTTCTTCACTAGAGCAGCAGCTGAATTGCCGTTTCATGAAGTATCCCTTTGTTCCCTTGCCCTTCTTGAAACTAGTGGTTTCACCAACCATCAACAATTGATGCTCCTTCTTGATTTCTACTTTCGCGGTGTCAAACATCGCGAATATCTCAAGGATCATCATATATGTCCCTGATATATCATAGTTCATCACGAAGCTCTAGCAGCTTGGTGGTAATGACTTCGGAGAACCACCACTATTTCATCTGGAAGATCAACTCCCACTCGATTCAAGCGATTGTTGTACTCAGACAATCTGAGCACAAGCACAACAATTGAGATTTTCTCCTTAGTTTGTAGGATAAGAAAATCATCGGAGGTCTTATACCTCTTGACGTGGGCACGAGCCTGAAATCCCAATTTCAGCCCTCGAAACATCTCATATGTTTCGCGATGTTTCAAAACGTCTTCGGTGCCTCAACTCTAAACCGTTTAACTGAACTATCACGTAGTTATCAAAATGTGTATGTCAGATGTTCGCAACATCCATAGACAACGTTCGAGGTTCAGCACACTGAGCGGTGCATTAAGGACATAAGCCTTCTATGAAGCAATGAGGACAATCCTCAGTTTACGGACCTAGTCCGCAAAATTACTACTATCAACTTTCAACTAAATTTTCTCTAGGAACATATCTAAACAGTAGAACTGAAGCGCGAGCTACGACATAATTTGCGAAGACCTTTTGACTATGTTCAGGATAATTAAGTTCATCTTATGAACTCCCACTCAGATAGACATCCCTCTAGTCATCTAAGTGATTACATGATCCGAGTCAACTAGGCCGTGTCCGATCATCACGTGAGACGGACTAGTCAATATCGGTGAACATCTTCATGTTGATCGTATCTACCATACGACTCATGCTCGACCTTTCGGTCTCTTGTGTTCCGAGGCCATGTCTGTAAACATGCTAGGCTCGTCAAGTCAACCTAAGTGTTTCGCGTGTGTAAATCTGTTTTACACCCGTTGTATGTGAATGTTAGAATCTATCACACCCGATCATCACGTGGTGCTTCGAAACAACGAACTGTCGCAACGGTGCACAGTTAGGGGGAACACCTTCTTGAAATTTTAGTGAGGGATCATCTTATTTACTACCGTCGTTCTAAGTAAAAAAGATGTATAAACATGATAAACATCACATGCAATCAAATAATAGTGACATGATATGGCCAATATCATATAGCTCCTTTGATCTCCATCTTGGGGCTCCATGATCATCTTGTCACCGGCATGACACCATGATCTCCATCATCGTGTCTCCATGAAGTTGTCACGTCATCTATTACTTCTACTACTACAGCTAACGGTTAGCAATAAAGTAAAGTAATTACATGACGTTTATGTTGACACGCAGGTCATAAATAAATTAAGACAACTCCTATGGCTCCTGCCGGTTGTCATACTCATCGACATGCAAGTCGTGATTCCTATTACAAGAACATGATCAATCTCATACATCACATATATCATTCATCACATCCTTTTGGCCATATCACATCACATAGCATACCCTGCAAAAACAAGTTAGACGTCCTCTAATTGTTGTTTGCATGTTTTACGTGGCTGCTATGGGTTTCTAGCAAGAACGTTTCTTACCTACGCAAAAACCACAACGTGATATGCCAATTGCTATTTACCCTTCATAAGGACCCTTTTCATCGAATCCGATCGGAGTAAAGTGGGAGAGAAAGGCACTCGCCAGCCACCTAATGCAACTAGTGCATGTCAGTCGGTGGAACCGGTCTCACGTAAGCGTACGTGTAAGGTTGGTCCGGGTCGCTTCATCCCACGATGCCGCCGAATCAAGATAAGACTAGTAACGGCAAGCATATTGAACAAAATCAATGCCCACAACTACTTTGTGTTCTACTCGTGCATAGAAACTACGCATAGACCTAGCTCATGATGCCACTGTTGGGGAACGTAGCATAAATTCAAAAAATTTCCTACGTGTCACCAAGATCTATCTATGGAGTCATCTAGCAACGAGGGAGGAGTGGATCTACATACCCTTGTAGATCGCGCGCGGAAGCGTTCAAGAGAACGGGGTTGATGGAGTCGTACTTGTCGTGATCCAAATCACCGATGATCCTAGCGTCGAACGGACGGCACCTCCGCGTTCAACACACGTACGGAGCAGCGACGTCTCCTCCTTCTTGATCCAGCAAGGGGGGAGGAGAGGTTGATGGAGATCCAACAGCACGACGTGGTGGTGGTGGAAGTAGCGGGATTCCAACAGGGCTTCGCCAAGCGCTACGGGAGGAGGGAGATGTGTCATGGGAGGGAGAGGGAGGCGCCAGGGCTTAGGGTTGGTGCTACCCTCCCTTCCCCCCACTATATATAGGGCCAAGGGAGAGGGGGGGCGCAGCCTTGGCCCTTCCTCCAAGGAAGGGTGCGGCCAAGGGAGGAGTCCCTCCTCCCCAAGGCACCTCGGAGGTGCCTTCCCCCTTTAGGACTCTTCCTTTCCCTCTTCTCTTGGTGCATGGGCCTCTTGTGGCTGGTGCCCTTGGCCCATATAGGCCAAGGCGCACCCCCTACAGCCCAGGTGGACCCCCGGGGCAGGTGGCCCCACCCGGTGGACCCCCGGGACCCTTCCGGTGGTCCCGGTACAATACCGGTGACCCCGAAACTTGTCCCGATGGCCGAAATAGCACTTCCTATATATAATTCTTTACCTCCGGACCATTCCGGAACTCCTCTGACGTCCGGGATCTCATCCGGGACTCCGAACAACTTTCGGGTTACCGCATACTAATATCTCTATAACCCTAGCGTCACCGAACCTTAAGTGTGTAGACCCTACGGGTTCGGGAGACATGTAGACATGACCGAGACGACTCTCCGGTCAATAACCAACAGCGGGATCTGGATACCCATGTTGGCTCCCACATGTTCCACGATGATCTCATCGGATGAACCACGATGTCAAGAACTTAATCAATCCCGTATACAATTCCCTTTGTCTATCGGTACGACACTTGCCCGAGATTCGATCGTCGGTATCCCGATACCTTGTTAAATCTCGTTACCGGCAAGTCACTTTACTCGTTTCGTAACACATCATCCCGTGATCAACTCCTTGATCACATTGTGCACATTATGATGATGTCCTACCGAGTGGGCCCAGAGATACCTCTCCGTTTACACGGAGTGACAAATCCCAGTCTCGATTCGTGCCAACCCAACAGACACTTTCAGAGATACCTGTAGTGTACCTTTATAGCCACCCAGTTACGTTGTGACGTTTGGCACACCCAAAGCACTCCTACGGTATCCGGGAGTTGCACAATCTCATGGTCTAAGGAAATGATACTTGACATTAGAAAATCTTTAGCATACGAACTACATGATCTTGTGCTAGGCTTAGGATTGGGTCTTGTCCATCACATCATTCTCCTAATGATGTGATCCCGTTATCAATGACATCCAATGTCCATGGTCAGGAAACCGTAACCATCTATTGATCAACGAGCTAGTCAACTAGAGGCTTACTAGGGACATGGTGTTGTCTATGTATCCACACATGTATCTGAGTTTCCTATCAATACAATTATAGCATGGATAATAAACGATTATCATGAACAGGGAAATATAATAATAACTAATTTATTATTGCCTCTAGGGCATATTTCCAACATGCTCCAGTTGCGGATCGAGCGTGGGCTTACAAGTCTGACAAGTACGAGCCCAATTACGAGTCAAGAGTGGACTTGCAAATGAGACAACTACGAAACTATGAGCCTAGTTACGAGTCTAGGGTCAACTTGCAACTAGGATGAGACAAACTACATGCCCGGTTTGCATGCCAATGATGGACCTGCAACTGAGATGAAAAACAAAAACACATGCTCCATTTGCGAGTCAAGGGTGAACTTGCACTTGGGACAACTATGAAACTACGAGCCTAGTTGCGAGTCAATGGTCGACTTGTAACTAGGATGAGACAAACTACATGCCAGTTGTATGTTAAGGATGTACCTATAACTGATGAAAATAAAACACAGGCAAAATAACCAGGGTCAAATATCGGTCAGTGAGAAGATGGGGGATAAGCTTCATAGTCGAGCCCCCCAAATGACAAGGTATATAGGCCCCTTTGAAAAATAAACGCGAGAACATGACGACACAAAACAAATGGGACAAGAGGGCGCGTGACAAAAAAGAACAAGCTGACACGGACATATATGATTCAATTTGTTCGAACATTAAATTTAGATGAGCTAAATTTTATCTAGATAAGATTTAGCAAATCTGGAAACGAAAAAACTAATTACACTCCACTCTAGCTACACGGTCAAACCAAAAATAAAAGAAAACATAGAATGAAAAGACATATGTCCCTACACAAAAAAACAAAGCCCACAAAAAAAACCAATACACAAAACATAATAACGGTTCACTAGAAAAATGTCATATCGGCTCTCACTGCTTCACAAGAGACAAACCAAAAAAACACGATGCAAGGACGACGAGCATGACTCGGAAGTATGTGTATCTGACGTATATGATTTAGATGAAACATTGTTAACTTTCATTTAGATGACAATTAGCAAATCAATCCGAAACGGGACCTCTGACTACGCGGCAAAAAAGGGCCCAACAAAGGACACACGCGCGGACTGGTTGACATGTAGACACCAAATACATATTCGACACAGAGCGCGCATGACAAAATAACCCACAATCAAGATTTGCACGACATTTATAGCGAACATATGACAAAGTAAAAGCAAGTTCATGAATTTAAACGAATAAATAAAGAATAAAGGGGAAAAGAAAAATGAAAAATAGAAATAGAAAATATAAATAAAAACAAAACCAAAAAAATCATGAATATAAAATAGTTTATAATTTAAAACAAATAATAAAACAAAAAAAGAAAACAAAAAGGAAAATAAAACGAAAACAAACAAGAAAACAAATACTAGGTATCAAATAAGAGTGTAGACAAATGAGAAGAACTAGGACTGAGTGTAGCACAGACTTGTGAAAGAGATTAAAAAAAAAGCAATCAACCTCGCAGTAGCAACGACCTTGAATAGCATGGACTTGGAAAAACCAACAGCGCCCGACCTTGCACCAGCAAGGACCTGGACAGAGGCAACGCCTGAGACAACGCGCCGCCGAGCGAGCGCAACAGCTAGATCATGGCGTTTTGCATGAATATGAAAAACATGTAATCTAACGGCTCTAGATTTAGATGTAAGATGGCTATTTCACATCTAGATGTAAAATAGCAAACTTGAACTTGATAATATGAAGTGCTCTCACTCCACGTATCTAAAACCGATTTCGTAACCGAGTCATCCACATAACATATCGGAACCAACAACCAGTGCAGCCTACCTAAAGCACACACCACATGCACACGTCCTAGAAGCCGCCATCATCATCGGACCATTGATCCATCTTCAGAAGAGAGATCTGCATCATCCCTGCCAGGCCGGACATCCGTTGACGCCACCACGGCATCCAAGGGCGCCACCGCCCTGCGCTCGTTTGTCCAGACGCTAAGAATCAGGAAGATTTATCATGCGTAGCACCTGCCAACCAGGCATGACTCAGTGTAGCACCTGTCGGCTAAGCATGACATGACAGCTCCACCGAAGCTCTGTGCAAGACGAAGCCGCTCCACCTCCTGCCTCTGTCTTCCAGCGCTGCTCCACAAACGATGTTCCCAAAAAAGAAAAGTCACCGTAGTACCGCCATCGTCCGATCTGGAAGACCAGATCCTAGAGTTTCCCCCTAAGCAGCACGAGTGGGTCAACATAAGTTACACGACGATGCCTTCATTAAGGTAACGACGCAAAACGCCGCCATCGCCTGCTATCGGCTCGGTTTTCACGGGCAACTCTGTCTCCCCAACTCGCAGCCGGGACTAGACGATGGATCTGAAAATCCGACCACCCAGCCTCAGGTCGACCATCTCCAGCGAAGGAGGTGGCCACCACCGCCACGCCCAGGGCCGGAGCCCTCGACGTCCTCGAGTTGTAAGTCCATCCCAGGGACATCAAGCCATTGACGGGATGGTACATGAGATCAGCAAGTGCGGCCCGCCGAAGCCCATCTAGGCCCAGATCGGGTGCCCAAGCCGCCGTCGCTGGACCTGTCGTCGTCCGCTGCCGCCTGCCTGGCCGCCGCCGCACCACACCCCCGGCCGCAACCGCCTCTCACCACGTTGCCGCCTCGCACCGCCACCGAAGGGAGGTCGTCGCTTCTCCGCAAACCGGATCAGGGGATGCGCCTCCGCAGGGGTGGATGCCCCGCCCCTTCCAGACCCAATGCTGGGAGGAGGAGAGCACCTCCGCCACCGCTGTTGGCCGGCCAGGCTGCGCCTGGCGGCTTCCTCCAACGGTGACGGAGGGAGGAATCAGGGGAAGGGCGCCCCGACGGCTTGGTACGGCAGCTCCGCCCGAGCCGCCCAAGCGGGGGACAATGCGGGGGCGATCCGAAATTAGCGGAGGCTTGCTTATTCTAAGTCAAGCACTGAGTAACTACACCCTTAAAATTGCGGAGGATTTTACTTCCCCGGCCTCTGCACCAATTAGGGATGGATATGGCCTTTTAAGTATGAGTACTAGGATTTTTTATCTCTACTATGCACTGCACCGAGCCTAGTTCTCAATGATAAAACTTGAAAATTAAGTAGTTTCACGTAACCGTGCCGTATCTGTGCAGGGAAATTAGATTGGAATCACATTTCAGCCGACCGCGGCCTCGCCTAGTAAATATCAGTTGCACCATCATGAGTATAAAAACACTGCAAGATTATTAACAAATAGCAACCCCGCCATTATGAAAACTTTTTTCATTCTATTTCTTATCCAAATTGCTCTCCTTTGTGGCCTTTGATTGAAATGATTGCAAGGTGCCAATGATCGATTCATTGGTGATGTGAAGGACTGCCGTGACATGCACATAACCAACCAAGTATGTGTTTGGGAGACGGAACTGTTATTTCTCAAAAACAAAACTTGCCGGGTTTGTTCCTATGATTCTTGGTTTATACATTTTGTTGGCTATGTGCATCGTTGATGCATAGAGCGAGGACTTGTTGAGCTCTGTTGTGGTTGTTTTGCCTTGATATTTAGTTTTAAGAAACATCAATACAATCATTTGTTTTTCAAAATGTAAAACCACTCTTGCTGATTTCTATAAAGGAAGAGGAAAAATGGCTATCCCGGTAACGCTAAATATAAGCTAGGGCAAACACATATACACAGTTGACAAAGCGACAACATCGGCAACAAGATAAGCGATGAGATTCCAGCGATCCATAGATCAGCAAGCTGTGGTGCGACGTCGTACGCTGGCAGATGCGGTGCCTGGACCTGTCGCCCATGGTTAGCTACGAGACAGGCACATGCATCCCAGCGGTTCCTGTACTCATGTCCCTACCAATTATAGCCGGTCCTATAACATAATAATAAGAATAATAGAGCATATGAAGTCTGCTGGGATGTTGACCTGTAAACGCATGCCAGAAGTGGAATACTCCTTCAAAAAAAAAGAAGTGGAATACTCCTTGGCCTGTTCGGGGGCCGGTGATGGTTGGATGCATGTCGAAGCTACACGTACCATGGGCCAAGCGTGGCTGCTTGCTGTGTGCTGCCTCTCACCGGATCAGCTGCTGCTAGAGTGAACGCTCATTGGGCCAAGCGTAAGCAATAGGCCAAAGTGGGAGGGAGGCCTGGTTGGGAGGCATTGCATATGTCCAAGGTTTAATTTTGCATGTCTCACAACTTGCACACAGTACGACAGAGACCTCACGCTTCAAATCATACCACATGATGTCTCCCCACAGATATTGATTTGGCTTCCAGCAGATCCAACCGGGGCATATTATGATTAGACACATTAACCTCATGTAATCATTTTTTTGCGGGTGACTCATTTAATCATATTGAAACGGAGAACCTATGCGGTACCTTTCCCGTTTCATAATTTAGCGGTTATAGATTTTTAGAAAAATCTCCTCTGTAACTTTTTTATCATACATTTTTAGAGACCATGATAGTGTTAAAAATTGTCCTATACTCCCTCCGTCCAGAAATAATTGTCATCAAAATGAATAAAAGGGATGTATCTAGATTTATATTAGTTCTAGGTAATTTCATTTTTGTCCATTTTGATGACAAGTATTTTCGGATGGAGGAAGTATTAAATTACATAGGGAGCACTACTTCACAAACTTTGACCAATTTTTTAAACAAATATAACCACAATCATATATTTTTATGTCATATTAAATTCATATTTTTATGTTAATATTTTTCTCAATATATTTTGTCAAAGTCGACAATGTTAGTCTTTAAAAGAAATACATGCACTAAATGGAGTCATCTAGCAACGAGGGAGGAGTGGATCTACATACCCTTGTAGATCGCGCGCGGAAGCGTTCAAGAGAACGGGGTTGATGGAGTCGTACTTGTCGTGATCCAAATCAGCGATGATCCTAGCGCCGAACGGACGGCACCTCCGCGTTCAACACACGTACGGAGCAGCGACGTCTCCTCCTTCTTGATCCAGCAAGGGGGGAGGAGAGGTTGATGGAGATCCAACAGCACGACGACGTGGTGGTGGAAGTAGCGGGATTTCAACAGGGCTTCGCCAAGCGCTACGGGAGGAGGGAGATGTGTCATGGGAGGGAGAGGGAGGCGCCAGGGCTTAGGGTTGGTGCTACCCTCCCTTCCCCCCACTATATATAGGGCCAAGGGAGAGGGGGGGGGCGCAGCCTTGGCCCTTCCTCCAAGGAAGGGTGCGGCCAAGGGAGGAGTCCCTCCTCCGCAAGGCACCTCGGAGGTGCCTTCCCCCTTTAGGACTCTTCCTTTCCCTCTTCTCTTGGCGCATGGGCCTCTTGGGGCTGGTGCCCTTGGCCCATATAGGCAAGGCGCACCCCCTACAGCCCAGGTGGCCCCCTGGGGCAGGTGGCCCCACCCTGTGGACCCCCGAGACCCTTCCGGTGGTCCCGGTACAATACCGGTGACCCCGAAACTTGTCCCGATGGCCGAAATAGCACTTTCTATATATAATTCTTTACCTCCGGACCATTCCGGAACTCCTCGTGACGTCCGGGATCTCATCCGGGACTCCGAACAACTTTCGGGTTACCGCATACTAATATCTCTATAACCCTAGCGTCACCGAACCTTAAGTGTGTAGACCCTACGGGTTCGGGAGACATGTAGACATGACCGAGACGACTCTCCGGTCAATAACCAACAGCGGGATCTGGATACCCATGTTGGCTCCCACATGTTCCACGATGATCTCATCGGATGAACCACGATGTCAAGGACTTAATCAATCCCGTATACAATTCCCTTTGTCTATCGGTACGACACTTGTCCGAGATTCGATCGTCGGTATCCCGATACCTTGTTCAATCTCGTTACCGGCAAGTCTCTTTACTCGTTTCGTAACACATCATCCCGTGATCAACTCCTTGATCACATTGTGCACATTATGATGATGTCCTACCGAGTGGGCCCAGAGATACCTCTCCGTTTACACGGAGTGACAAATCCCAGTCTCGATTCGTGCCAACCCAACAGACACTTTCAGAGATACCTGTAGTGTACCTTTATAGCCACCCAGTTACGTTGTGACGTTTGGCACACCCAAAGCACTCCTACGGTATCCGGGAGTTGCACAATCTCATGGTCTAAGGAAATGATACTTGACATTAGAAAATCTTTAGCATACGAACTACATGATCTTGTGCTAGGCTTAGGATTGGGTCTTGTCCATCACATCATTCTCCTAATGATGTGATCCCGTTATCAATGACATCCAATGTCCATGGTCAGGAAACCGTAACCATCTATTGATCAACGAGCTAGTCAACTAGAGGCTTACTAGGGACATGGTGTTGTCTATGTATCCACACATGTATCTGAGTTTCCTATCAATACAATTATAGCATGGATAATAAACGATTATCATGAACAGGGAAATATAATAATAACTAATTTATTATTGCCTCTAGGGCATATTTCCAACATGCTCCAGTTGCGGATCGAGCGTGGGCTTACAAGTCTGACAAGTACGAGCCCAATTACGAGTCAAGAGTGGACTTGCAAATGAGACAACTACGAAACTATGAGCCTAGTTACGAGTCTAGGGTCAACTTGCAACTAGGATGAGACAAACTACATGCCCGGTTTGCATGCCAATGATGGACCTGCAACTGAGATGAAAAACAAAAACACATGCTCCATTTGCGAGTCAAGGGTGAACTTGCACTTGGGACAACTATGAAACTACGAGCCTAGTTGCGAGTCAATGGTCGACTTGTAACTAGGATGAGACAAACTACATGCCAGTTGTATGTTAAGGATGTACCTATAACTGATGAAAATAAAACACAGGCAAAATAACCAGGGTCAAATATCGGTCAGTGAGAAGATGGGGGATAAGCTTCATAGTCGAGCCCCCCAAATGACAAGGTATATAGGCCCCTTTGAAAAATAAACGCGAGAACATGACGACACAAAACAAATGGGACAAGAGGGCGCGTGACAAAAAAGAACAAGCTGACACGGACATATATGATTCAATTTGTTCGAACATTAAATTTAGATGAGCTAAATTTTATCTAGATAAGATTTAGCAAATCTGGAAACGAAAAAACTAATTACACTCCACTCTAGCTACACGGTCAAACCAAAAATAAAAGAAAACATAGAATGAAAAGACATATGTCCCTACACAAAAAAACAAAGCCCACAAAAAAAACCAATACACAAAACATAATAACGGTTCACTAGAAAAATGTCATATCGGCTCTCACTGCTTCACAAGAGACAAACCAAAAAAACACGATGCAAGGACGACGAGCATGACTCGGAAGTATGTGTATCTGACGTATATGATTTAGATGAAACATTGTTAACTTTCATTTAGATGACAATTAGCAAATCAATCCGAAACGGGACCTCTGACTACGCGGCAAAAAAGGGCCCAACAAAGGACACACGCGCGGACTGGTTGACATGTAGACACCAAATACATATTCGACACAGAGCGCGCATGACAAAATAACCCACAATCAAGATTTGCACGACATTTATAGCGAACATATGACAAAGTAAAAGCAAGTTCATGAATTTAAACGAATAAATAAAGAATAAAGGGGAAAAGAAAAATGAAAAATAGAAATAGAAAATATAAATAAAAACAAAACCAAAAAAATCATGAATATAAAATAGTTTATAATTTAAAACAAATAATAAAACAAAAAAAGAAAACAAAAAGGAAAATAAAACGAAAACAAACAAGAAAACAAATACTAGGTATCAAATAAGAGTGTAGACAAATGAGAAGAACTAGGACTGAGTGTAGCACAGACTTGTGAAAGAGATTAAAAAAAAAGCAATCAACCTCGCAGTAGCAACGACCTTGAATAGCATGGACTTGGAAAAACCAACAGCGCCCGACCTTGCACCAGCAAGGACCTGGACAGAGGCAACGCCTGAGACAACGCGCCGCCGAGCGAGCGCAACAGCTAGATCATGGCGTTTTGCATGAATATGAAAAACATGTAATCTAACGGCTCTAGATTTAGATGTAAGATGGCTATTTCACATCTAGATGTAAAATAGCAAACTTGAACTTGATAATATGAAGTGCTCTCACTCCACGTATCTAAAACCGATTTCATAACCGAGTCATCCACATAACATATCGGAACCAACAACCAGTGCAGCCTACCTAAAGCACACACCACATGCACACGTCCTAGAAGCCGCCATCATCATCGGACCATTGATCCATCTTCAGAAGAGAGATCTGCATCATCCCTGCCAGGCCGGACATCCGTTGACGCCACCACGGCATCCAAGGGCGCCACCGCCCTGCGCTCGTTTGTCCAGACGCTAAGAATCAGGAAGATTTATCATGCGTAGCACCTGCCAACCAGGCATGACTCAGTGTAGCACCTGTCGGCTAAGCATAACATGACAGCTCCACCAAAGCTCTGTGCAAGACGAAGCCGCTCCGCCTCCTGCCTCTGTCTTCCAGCGCTGCTCCACAAACGATGTTCCCAAAAAAGAAACGTCACCGTAGTACCAACATCGTCCGATCTGGAAGACCAGATCCTAGAGTTTCCCCCTAAGCAGCACGAGTGGGTCAACATAAGTTACACGACGATGCCTTCATCAAGGTAACGACGCAAAACGCCGCCATCGCCTACTATCGGCTCGGTTTTCACGGGCAACTCTGTCTCCCCAACTCGCAGCCGGGACTAGACGATGGATCTAAAAATCCGACCACCCAGCCTCAGGGCCGGAGCCCTCGACGTCCTCGAGTTGCAAGTCCATCCTAGGGACAGCAAGCCGTTGACGGGATGGTACACGAGATCAACAAGTGCGGCCCGCAGAAGCCCATCTAGGCCCAGATCGGGTGCCCAAGCCGCAACCGCCTCTCACCATGTTGCCGCCTCACACCACCACCGAAGGGAGGTCGTCGCTCCGCCGCAAACTGGATCAGGGGATGCGCCTCCGCACGGGTGGATGCCCCGCCCCATCCAGACCCAATGCTGGGAGGAGGAGAGCACCTCCGCCACCGCTGTTGGCCGGCCAGGCTGCGCCTGGCGGCTTCCTCCAACAGTGACGGAGGGAGGAATTAGGGGAAGGGCGCCCCGATGGCTTGGTACGGCAGCTCCGCCCGAGTCGCCCAAGCGGGGGACGGCGCGGGGGTGATCCGAAATTAGCGGAGGCTTGCTTATTCTAAGTCAATTACTGAGTAACTAAACCCTTAAAATTGGGGGAGGATTTTACTTCCCCGGCCTCTGCACCAACTAGGGATGCATATGGCCTTTTAAGTATGAGTATTGGGATTTTTTTTATCTCAGTTATGCACCGAGCCTAGTCCTCAATGATAAAACTTGAAAATTAAGTAGTTCCACGTAACCGTGCCGTATCTGTGCAGGGAAATTAGATTGGAATCACATTTCAGCCGACCACGGCATCGCCTAGTAAATATCTGTTGCACCATCATGAGTAGAAAAACACTGCAAGATTATTAACAAATAGCAACCCCGCCATTATGAAAACTTTTTTCATTCTATTTCCTATCCAAATTGCTCTCCATTTGTGCTCTTTGATTGAAATGATTGCAAGGTGCCAATGATCGAATTCATTGGTGATGTGAAGGACTGCCGTGACATGCACATAACACCCAAGTATGTGTTTCGGAGACGGAGCTGTTATTTCTCAAAAACAAACTTGCCGGGTTTGTTCCTATGATTCTTGGTTTATACATTTTGTTGGCTATGTGCATCGTTGATGCATAGAGCGAGGACTTGTTGAGCTCTGTTGTGGTTGTTTTGCCTTGATATTTAGTTTTAGGAGACATCAATACAATCATTTGTTTTTCAAAATGTAAAACCACTCTTGCTGATTTCTATAAAGGAAGAGGAAAAATGGCTATCCCGGTAACGCCAAATATAAGCAGGGCACAAACATATAGCACACTTGACAAAGCGACAACATCGGCAACAAGATAAGCGATGAGATTCCAGCGATCCATAGATCAGCAAGCTGTGGTGCGACGTCGTACGCTGGCAGATGCGGTGCCTGGACCTGTCGCCCATGGTTAGCTACGAGACAGGCACATGCATCCCAGCGGTTCCTGTACTCATGTCCCTACCAATTATAGCCGGTCCTATAACATAATAATAAGAATAATAGAGCATATGAAGTCTGCTGGGATGTTGACTGTAAACGCATGCCAGAAGTGGAATACTCCTTGGCCTGTTCGGGGGCCGGTGATGGTTGGATGCATGTCGAAGCTACACGTACCATGGGCCAAGCGTGGCTGCTTGCTGTGTGCTGCCTCTCACCGGATCAGCTGCTGCTAGAGTGAACGCTCATTGGGCCAAGCGTAAGCAATAGGCCAAAGTGGGAGGGGGGCCTGGTTGGGAGGCATTGCATATGTCCAAGGTTTAATTTTGCATGTCTCACAACTTGCACACAGTACAACAGAGACCTCACGCTTCAAATCATACCACATGATCTCTCCCCACAGATATTGATTTGGCTTCCAGCAGATCCAACCGGGGCATATTATGATTAGACACATTAACCTCATGTAATCATTTTTTTGCGGGTGACTCATTTAATCATATTGAAACGGAGAACCTATGCGGTACCTTTCCCGTTTCATAATTAGCGGTTATAGATTTTTAGAAAAATCTCCTCTGTAACTTTTTATCATACATTTTTAGAGACCATGATAGTGTAAAAATTGTCCTATACTCCCTCCGTCCAGAAATAATTGTCATCAAAATGAATAAAAGGGATGTATCTAGATTATATTAGTTCTAGGTATTTCATTTTTGTCCATTTTGATGACAAGTATTTTCGGATGGAGGAAGTATTAAATTACATAGGGAGCACTACTTCACAAACTTTGACCAATTTTTTAAACAAATATAACCACAATCATATATTTTTATGTCATATTAAATTCATATTTTTATGTTAATATTTTTCTCAATATATTTTGTCAAAGTCGACAATGTTAGTCTTTAAAAGAAATACATGCACTAAATTAGTCATGCAAGAAGCAGTAGCAATCTACATATTGGCTGCAGGCTGCAGCGTTCATGTCCAGGCAGGGGTTGAAGGAGATGCACTGCAGCCAGCATGATCCATGGCCGCTGGACACCACTCCGACTGATCAGACCGTACGGAGCAAGATTACCAAAAAATTAATATAAAACAATCAGACAGCAGCAACGCGTGCAAGTAGCATGCAACTGCGCCCGCTAATTGAGGAGCAGAGGAGAAGCTGAACGGCTTAGGGTTGGCTCGCCGTCGATCCGTCCCATGCACCACGAGACAGAGAGCGCAGGCGGCCCAGTAATGGAGGCGCGGCCAAGGGAGGAGTACACAGCTAGCACTGAAACAGACCTGCACACTCGGAGTGTAGACCTCACCCACTACATCTCCAATTGATTACCAAGAGCTCCTTGGTCGCATGCCTCCTTGCCAACCTGACAATCAGCAGTTCTTTTCACGCAGGATTCTATAGAATCAAGATTCTAAATAATTCTTACGGAATCTGCTTCCCATAGAATTTGATGTGTAGTTCTACTTTGAGATTGTAGTTTGAGATTGTGGATTGAATTGTGTGCCGAAATGTCTGTACCGGCCTTTCTGAAACTATTTGATGAATTGTTAATACTTTAGCTTTAGCTGCACTGACTTTCTCAGTTTAAAACATCTAGCCATCAGCATATACAAACCCCTCAAAAATAAATCAATACATACATACATCATCACATACCAAAATTACGAAGCACCAAGTAGCAGTACAAAATTAGCAAGCAAATTGTACGAAATTATCAAGCACCTACTACAAATTCAAACATACATCGATCCATTAGCAGTTCCATTCATTCATCAATCCACCTCTATCCACCTACATATTGACAGAGAAACATGGAAAAATACATAGGAGGCACATATTGACAGAGAAACATGGGAGACTATAGAGGAGGCGGAAGAGAGACGAGGCAGAGAAGAGGAGCTCCCGTCCAGTTGCGTTTGCGTCTACGCAGGGTGGCCTGAGGCGACCAGAGGGTGCCGGGCTGACGGGGCTCCCGTCTAGTGGCGTCGCGAGGAGCGGGGCTGAGGGAGCTCCTGTCCGGCAGTGTCGTGAGGAGCAGGGCTGGCGGAGCTTCCATCCGGTGGTGGCGAGGCGGGCCGTCGTGAGGAGACGAGCCGCCCCAAGGTGAGAGCCGCGTGGAGGTTGGGCGGCCAGAGGTTGGCCAGTGGCGGGCTGGTGGAGCTCCCGTCCGGCGGCGTCGGGCGGAGAAGCGGCTAGCGCTCGTGAGGGATCGAGCGGTTGCTGGGCTGTTCGGTCGTGCAAAAGGGACAGGTCGGTTGTAAATTATCCATCCAATATGGGTATTCTCATATCTTTTCTTTTAACATCACTACAGACACAAGCGCTTATATCATACGCATACACTTACCCATATGAACGCACACACGCACACCCTACCCTTATAAGCACCTCCGAAAGACTGAGCCGGCATATCATTTTGAGATTTACGAAGTCACCGTAGGCGCCTCGTCATCGACGGGAATGTCTTCTACCACTGAATACGCATTGCCGGAAATCCTGAAATAAATTCAGAAATAAATGCGAGCACCAGGATTTGAACTCTGGTGGGTTAAAGATATCACAGTCCCTCTAACCATCTAACCACAGGTTGGTTCGCGGGTATTCTCATATCTGAAACATTTCTTTTGAGGGACTTATCAGAATCCTGAGATTATGTGAAAATCCAAGTTTTTTTAGGATTTTGGATTGCACAAGGATTCTGTAGAATCATTTCAAGATTTTGGAAAGTAAATCGAGTTCTTTTTGCTCAGAATTTTTCATTCCGAGATTCTCCATAATCTGCTCAAAAGAACTACACGGACGAAGGAAGTTCACAGTTAGCGACCAATGGTTAATAGCATCCATCAAAATTTAATCAGGTCTATACAAATTGAATTATTTTTCTGCTGGAGTATACAATACTCCCTCCATACATAATCCCTCCTTTCAAGTTTAAAATGTCTCGGCTTATTCCTAGATCACCAATTTGACCAATGGAATGCAAAATGTATATTAGAAAGTTATAGCAATAGAAAATACAATAATTGAATTTTCTAATGCCACGTTTTTTGGTTTATAATTCATATTAGGTTTGCTATATTGTTGACTTGAGGACATGTGTATGCCTTTTGAACTGAAAATGAGGGAGTATATCACGATGTTGTGGGCAAGCCTTCGGTTCGACTTTTAAAACTTTATTTATGGATATTATCTCAATTATTCTGATTGGAAAATTGATAATCGCATGTGTGTAGATTTGTCTTGAAAAAGAAATCATAGGAGCTTTGAATTCTGCTGGTTATCATGCACGTGTATATAACCCGCAAAAAAACATTGTATATAATATATAGAAAGTGACATCTGAAAGACCATGTTAATACCCACATCCGTCGCCTCCCGTCCCAAGAAAAGTTAGGGTTCCTCTGCCTCCTACTGGCATCGCCGGCGGTCCACCTCACTTCATGTGGCCTTAGGGCCGGGGGGGGGGGGGGGGGGGGGGGTGGATCCGGTCTCTTGCCAGCGGGAGGGCTCCGTTTTTAGACGTTTCTTTGAGTTTTGATAAAGTTTGTGTCTTGCTTAGGAAGACGGGACGACGTCGATTGGCTCCCTGAAGATGGAAGGTTCTCCCCACCTAGCACCCATCCCGGTGATGCGTCTAGTATCGTCGGTGGGCGCGTGGAGGTATATCTCTGGTGGATCTGTCTTTGGTGGATCTGCTCATATCTGGTCATCGTTCATCGTTCGTCTATGTTCGTGGGTCTTTAGGTTGGACCCTTCCTATCTACGCTGCTCTTCCTCGGAGACGATTCTTGTTCTGGTGCTCTTGTCCTATGGGGCCTGAGCACGATAATTTTTCGACTGTCTACTACAGTAAGTTTTGCCCGCTATTGCGAGGGAGGGACGATGATGGCGGTGCGCCTTCGGCTTGCTTCAATGCTTGTATCCGTCGCTAGATGGTCTACGGACCTGGATGTAAATTTTATTTTATTTTCTAATTTTTTTATACCCTCATGATTGAAAATAAATAGTCTGGAAGTTTTTTTTTAAAAAAGACCATGCTAATGTCTAATACGTCACGTATTTGTGACATGTGGAAATTAGCTAACTCGTCGTTCTCCCATGCTTTGTCGTTTTGGCTGCAGCTATAGCATCATGGCAGGAGAAAGCGACACACAGTTATAACGAAGGCTGATCTGATATATACTTCCTCCATTTTTAAATATAATTCCTTTAAAACAACACACAAATATATTAAAATGTAGATTCACTCATTTTGCTTCATACCTAATCCACATTAAAATCTTTAAAAAATTGTGTCATGGCATCATGCTGGTTCATGGCATCATGCATAGCTGCAGTGTGTTTAAACTGTTTCCATACCGATACAAAAGGTGTCGGGAATCATCCACAAAACAACGACGACCAATAATCGGCACCGCTGTGGCATTTGTACCGTGGCGGAGGCACGGTTGAAGCAAACTTCACGCCAAAATAATGTGGCACTCGTCTCCGCGCTTTGGCCTCCAGCTTTATCACCCCTCCAAGCTGAAACCTACGGGCTTCTTCTAACTACAAAGTTAGCAGACCTTCTTCAGGTTTAGAACCCACACTTTTATACCGACTGCTCGATGTTAGCTCCGGCGGCAGCGTCACCAACGTTGCTTGCTGCTCCAGGACACCGGGAGAACAACCTCTTCTTGCAACGATTCAAACCACTTCCTCTTTCAATTGTGATAAGATCGCTCACATTAGCAGGTGCAACAATGTAAAAGCTGATCATCAGGCTCATTATCTCTTCGTATCCAGAATAGATCCTTAGTTGTTCGCTGCTTATGTACACAAGCAGGTCAATGTCCTGGCAAGGACATCCTTTCTATTTCTAGAGTGATTCTTTCACTCTTTTTTTTCCTGTAGAATGCACCTAAACTGAATATAGTCTTTATGTTCAAAAATAATAATAATGTGGCACCATGAACCAGCATGGTCGATTAAGTCGAAAATACCTCATAGCATTACTGAAAAATGCCCTACACGAGAATATGCAAAATATGCTCAATTGTTCAATAAATCAAAATTTTACTAAAAATAATAATACGGAGGTACAAAAGAGTACCAAAGTCATTTGTTTACTTAATCTATGCCGTCAGACCGGTTTGTGTCCCAAACCCAGTATGTGACTTGGTTGGGGCCTCTAGCTTTAGTTGTTAGGCATTTGTGCGATGTTTGTAGTTTATTTGAAGGGTTATACGATGTCTGTATAGTATTAGACTCGGACTATCGGCAACACTTCTTCATGTGGATAGGAGTAGCAACGGATGTTGCTAAGATGGTGGCTTCAGACTACCTGATGTACTACTTTGTAAGGTCTTCGTGAATAATCAGTAAAATGGCTGCATGCATCGCCCAGATGCAGAGGCTGGGGGTATCCTCCTTTTCTGAGAAAAACTTAATCTGTGCCGCCCATTGAGGGAGTCGTGGATTAAGGGGTCCTCGGGTGGCCGGATTACTCGTTATGGGCCGGACTGGTGGGCCATGAAGATCACTACAGAAGATTATCTCCCGTATCCGGATAGGACTCCTATATGTGTAGAATGGCAAGTTTAAAGTTCGGGTGTAATGTTTCCTTTCTCTGCAAGATGATTATGTACAACCCTAGGCCCCTCTGGTGCATATATAAACCAGAGGGTTTAGTTCGTAGAGGCAGAATCACAATTACCGTAGGCTAGGCTTCTAGAGTTTAGCCACATCGATCTCGAGGTAGATCAACTCTTGTAATCCTCATATTCATCAAGATCAATCTAGCAGAAAGTAGGGTATTACCTCCATTAAGAGGGCCCGAACCGGGTAAACATCGTGTTCTTGTTTTCCCCTGTTACCATCGATCCTCAGATACACACTTCGGGACCCCCTACCCGAGATCCGCCGGTTTTGACACCGATATTGGTGCTTTCATTGAGTTCCACTGTGTTGTCGACAGAAGGATTGATGGCTCACTTCGTCATCAGTGACAACACCACCGCCGTGGAGATCTTCCTCCCTGGTCAGCTTTTCGTGCTTGGCGGTTTCATGCTACGTGCCAATTCGGATGGCCACCTTGAGGAGGTTGACAGCTACACCCCCTGGTCATCAAATTAGGTTTGGAAGTCTGAATTACGTCGCCGACGTCCGAGGAGATTTGATCTTCAAAGGATTCGCACCCTCGCCCGTCGCTCCCTGCCTACACAGTAAAGACATCCCAGATCTATCACCCGATCCCGTCCAGGGGTCACCATCCGTGTCTGCTCTGGCCCTAGATCCGGAGCAGCTCAATTCATCCGAAGACGGGAGGATAAACCCCGCCGGACTCTCCCCCTACATGGAATTTTTAACCAATGGCTCAACGGCAATCGTGCCGCTCACAAACCCAGAATAGAACGGGACTCTCCCCGCCGCTGGGAAGCCAGACTCGTTTCCGATTACGAGCTCTGAACTCACGGAATCTATGCATAGGGGTTGGCACACGTTTTTGTCTTGACTCTCCGGTAGAAACTTTGGGGCACTCTTGGAAGTTCTTTGTGTTGGTTGAATAGATGAATCTGAGATTGTGTGATGCATATCGTATAATCATATCCGCGGATACTTGAGGTGACATTGGAGTATCTACGTGGCATTAGGGTTTTGGTTGATTTGTGTCTTAACGTGTTATTCTAGTACGAATTATAGGATAGATTGAACGCAAAGAATAGCTTTGTGTTATTTTACTACGGACTCGTGAATAGATCGATCAGAAAGAATAACTTTGAGGTGGTTTCGTACCCTACAATAATCTCCTTGTTTGTTCTCCGCTATTAGTGACTTTGGACTGACTCTTTGTTGTATGTTGAGGGATAGTTATATGATCCAATTATGTTATTATTGTTGAGAGAACTTGCACTAGTGAAAATATGAACCCTAGGCCTTGTTTCCTTGCATTGCAATACCGTTCAAGCTCACTTTTACCACTTGCTACCTTGCTGTTTCTATATTTTCAGATTACAAAAACCTATATCTACCATCCATATTGCACTTGTATCACCATCGTTTCGCTGAACTAGTGCACATATACAATTTACCATTGTATTGGGTGTGTTGGGGACACAAGAGACTCTTTGTTATTTGGTTGCAGGGTTGCTTGAGAGAGACCATCTTCATCCTACGCCTCCCACAGATTGATAAACCTTAGGTCATCCACTTGAGGGAAATTTGCTACTGTCCTACAAACCTCTGCACTTGGAGGCCCAACAACGTCTACAAGAATAAGGTTGTGTAGTAGACATCAACAACTAGTCACTATACCTGGCCAGGCGATGGTGCACACCGTAATATCGAGTGGGTTCATGTGACAGCCTGGATTTGCCTTTTCTCTTTCTCCGGACTTTATTTGCATTTGCTTTGGATTTGGAGTTTTGAATCAATTCAAATGGACTTGAACATTTGGGCCTACCCTTGATTTTCACCCAAGTGACCCATCCACCTCTAGCTCACCTTTCCTTCTCTGAAAAACTCCAACAAAAGCCCAAGTGATTTTTTTCATAAAAGAAAAATATTCATTTTCTTCCCTGAAAATCACTTCAGAGAAGTATGCTCGAAAGCAACTCCTAGATTTCTTGCTCCAAAAATCCTGAATAAAGTCAAAAATATTCTTTGAACCCTAGGGCACCTTCTTGAGCAAAAATATTGCATAACTTTTTGTAATATGTTTGCTACAGAAAATCATTTCTGTTTTGGACAGAATGATCACTTTGCACAGCAAGTATATTTTTGCTTGATCTTTTGGGGCTGATCTTTTCTGAGCTTGATTACCCTCCTGAGAGATTGCTAACCCCAAAGCACAGCCTTTAGTTCTCACTAATTTTTTCTCAGTGAAGCTCACAAGTTTCTGTCCAGAAACTTGCCAGGAAGAAAGCCACTCCCACAGTTCACCTGTTACCCAGCTAACCATGCAAAACAACCAAAACCACTACAGACTAACTACCAGGCATGGCGTTTGTGCTTAGCTCAGCCTGATGCCAAAGTTCACGCAGTGACCACGAGCGTCCAAGGGGGGTGGCATGCAGCCGGCGCGCTCTGCGGTGCGCCAGCGTCTTTGTTTCGCGCGTGCTCACTGCCCCGACCGCCGCACCTTGCCAAATCGCGCCCCGATCCTCGTTTGCACCTCCATAACTCCACCCTGGCGCTCACCGACGCCGGAGCTCGCCGCAACGAGCACGTGCACGACGCGGCCAAGGCAACAATGCGCCCGTGCCCCTGTGCTCGTCGTGTACCGCGCTCCTATGCTCATCGTAGCTCGTCTACAGCCCTCGCGTGATCTCCAGCGTCTTCTCCCCCTCTCACTGATGCCATTCGTCGCCGGGCGACACTCCAGAGAGCTCCGGCGAGCTCTCGATCCCCGCCTCAGCCTCGCCTATAAATAGAGCTCCCCTGAGCTCGTTTCTCTCCGCACACACACTCAGCACACCTCCACACCACCGTAGGAAGCCGCAGCCCGGCCGGGCAGGCCTCTGGCCACCGTCCCCGTCCAAAGCTCGCCGGCGATCCCCGTCCTCTGCCCCCTCCCTGTCCAGATCCACTCGAGCTCCACTGACCACTCTCTCGTGTTCGTGGTGGCCCACCGGTGCGTGCTGGTGTTGTTGGAGCTGCTGGACTAGCCCTGTTTCGCCGAAACCCCCATCTCCGACGAGCTCCGCCCGCTGCCGCCGCTAGAGAGCTCCGTTCCGACCCCGTCCGGCCACCCTAGCCACGCTACAGGTACGGGCAGGTGCGCCTGGATCTCCTCTACAACCCTATCGTCTTAGATCTCGTCGCCAGGCACTCCTCGCCGGAGAAAGCATCGTCGCCGTGCCGCCCGCCTCTGCTTCTCTTCCCCTCCCCTCTGACCTGACTGCTGGGGCCCGCAGTCAGCCACTCAGGCCGCGGCCGAAGCGGTATGAGTGGTGGCTCCCATGCGGTTTACGCCTTCGACGTCACCCCCCTCTGGTTTTTCTTTTAATTCAAATTTAGTTCAAATTTGACCAGAACTTTGACTAGCTGTAACTTCTATTCTACAAGTCCAAATGAGTTGATTCTTTTTGCATTATGTTCTTATTGGAAAATCCTAGCAGCACACCCAAGATGGGATTTTTCTTTGTTGCCTGGAATTTATGGTAATTTTCTGAAGTATTCTTGATATTTTCTTTTTGTCATTTGATTTATTTTCATAAGGTGATGCTTGTCTTGAAGGCATCCAGGAGGAGTGTGAAGCTCCTCTACACTAAGGCAAGCCACAACAACATTTTGATGGTATCTTTGCAATATCCATGATTTTCCACTTGAATATATGATATTCATTGCATATAGTATTAAAAATAAATAATGATTGTGTTATTTAGTTTGTCATGATCAAGATGCTTAGTTAACAGAAATGAATGCTTGAACTAGTGAGATATAGCTTGAGTAGTTGATCTAAGTAAATTTGTCATGACTATGGCAATATGAGCACCGGTATTATTTTCCTTATATGCATGATGAGTTTCGTATGATAAATGCCAACTAAAAAGTGATTAATCTAGATGACCAATAAGGACTAGAAATGTTGAAAGATGAGTTTGTGCAAGTAGAACTTTGAATGAGGTTTATCTGTTGTTCCTAAGTGATATGTGATGCATGATATATGGTTGCATAAGCATGGCATATAGTGACTCGAGCATTTTATTTCAAGTTAAACCTGATGATAGTTGAACTTGAACATAAAGTTGGTCGGGTCATAGTGCCACTGAATCGAGCTGACAAGTGCAACCACATTTGCCTTAGTATGGGAAGGCCGTTAGTCATCCTGTTGCCATGCCTTTTGCCGGTGCCTCCAATGACGGAAGGTTATGGGTGTGCGTTACCCTGGCCCGGTAAGCAGACATAACCTTGTGGACCTATTGTTGTTATGGTACCTTGTCCTCGTTTGGGACTGTCTATTTGCCATGACGGTGGTTGTTTTGCCTTTGGTAGGCTCGGTCACCCATGACTAATCTCAGTGGGGAGTTGGTCGAAGTGGCCGTAAGAGTGTCATGGCAATGGGAGAGCTCTGTCGAAATGTTGTTGGTCCACCCGAATGGGAGTGCGAAGCCATGGGTTCCGTGGTGTGGGTAAAGTGTGATACCTCTGCAGAGTGTAATAATCTATCCATAGCCGCGCCCACGGATAAGGACCCAGTTCGTAAGTAAGTCACACCATGGATCAACTTTCATAAATAAATCTTGCACACTAAGTTATTTGCATTGCACTGGTTGGATCATGATGATGTCAGTGAGACTGACTGTTGTGGTATCACTTGTGATCCGGGAGTGATCACTGTTTGGTTACGAGGTAACCAGTTAAACCAAGTATGGTTCGGTTCGTGATTCATCGTGAGCACTGTTCGGTTGCGAGGCAACTTGTTCGTAAGAGAGTCCAAGTGACTCGATGCACAAGTTTGGTTTCACTGCATGAGTAGCATGTTGTTGTTTTCATTTAACTTGATTAAATGTCATGATATTGTTTGTCATTATGGTACTGTTTGCTGTGAGCTTGCAAGTACATTCAATGTACTGACCTGGCATGTTATGCCAGATTTCAGGGAAGTCTAACTGGATTGGAGTGCTGCCGTGTCTAGACCATGTCCACATCGGTGTCCATGTGCTATGGAGTCCCGCTACGTCGTTGTTCTGTTGTCGTGTAGATGTCGTGCTCCAGGCCCCTTTTATGTTCACTAAATAATGTACATATTGTTCGGCCGCACCGAGCATGGCCTCGCAACTTGATGTAATTTCACACTATGCTTCCTCTAGTTTCAATAAAGCGGTGATTTCTGTACCAAGATGTTGTGTGTTTCCAGAAGACATCATCTCTGGGTTGGCAATGAAAGGTAAACCGGTCGCTCTGAGCCGGGTGCCACGGTTCAAAGTATATCTTTCCATTGCAGGAGGGGTAAATACATATCTACCACCACGACACACTTTTCCAGCGTACGTGGAAGTCACCTGTATAATTACCTAGTTGCAAAGTAACATTTGACCAGGAACTCCCTCCACATGCCGGTGATCTCTGACTCCAAAATCATAATACTAGTAAGTACGAGAGTGCTCTTTTGATCCCGAGCACACATGCTCCCTCGTGTACAATAAAATTCAAAGACATAGTAAAATGTCGATTTTTTTTGAATTTTCTTGTGATAAATATTGATGAATATTTCAACTATGTGCAAAATTTTCTGATGAAATGACATTCGTGGAGGCCATGAAAAAAATTGATATTCCCAATGCTTCCAATAATTGTCTTTCCCAAGCATTGTTCTCTTTTTTGCCAGACCTTCATAAATGTCATTGAAATTTTGTACGCGGGTGAAAAATTCATCAATGTTTATCACAAAAAAAATCAGAACTTTTGTTGTTTTTAAATTATTTATTGAATTTTACTATTCATATAGGAGCATATGTGCCCGGGATAAAAACTCTGTCCCGGAACATATGCATCGGTTCTTGGAATTTTTTTTGAGCACGTGCTCCACCCACATTGAGATGCTCACCTCCCCCTCTTGTGAACCATGGCCTCAGCACATGTACAATGCATTAGTCAGGAAAGGCAACTCGGTCCCTTCAGCTCCAATGATGAACTTTGTGATATTTGCCCTTTTTGCTTTTCCATTCGCACTATTCAAATCTTCGCTTTCCTAACACGTTAATGTCATTTCTATTCATAGCGTGCCCAGATCAAGAAAGCAGCTGATGAGACCGAGACTATTCTGGAAACAACCCCAGTTGGGAAAAGCGATGGGGAAGGTGCACTTCGAGCATTCATTAAGGTTCACATCTCCTTCAAACTAGCACTTAACATGTGTTGCTACGTTCGATGTCTCATTCACTTGTACATGTTGCAGCGCCAGGGCCAAAGGTTAAGGCGGCTATCAAACCTTTTCGGTTGTTGTGACCCCGAGTATGTATCACCAGAACGGTCTAGGTCAGCAACACCATTAGATCCCACTTCTGGCCATGGTGATCCTTTGGAGGATGAGGATGTGGGTGTGGTCACCCAAGAGGTATGGCATGAGCATATATTCAATTTTTGATGCATTGCTAACTATATCCTCACACACGGTCTTTCCATATCTTTTGTTTTTGTAATAGGTTGCGGATGATATGACCTTGGGGACCTACCAAGTTCGGTCTGCATACGAGTTAAAGCCTAGGAAGGGAATCAATAAATACACACCTGAAGACTTCACCCAAAGAGGCAAAAGGACGGTCGGCACCTCGCGGATGGTGGCTTTGGATGACTATGTGGATGACGTGGAGGAACCGGAGCCGGAGCAGGTTGCTCTTCCTAGGAAGGCGAAGAAGATAGCCAGCAAGAGGGGGGAGGAGCCAAAAAGCACTCAAGGAACTAGCCATTGTCCTCTATTTGTTATGTAACTGGCCTAGTGGGCGTTTTGCTTATGTCGAACTTGTTATGTTGTTGAACTTGGAGTGGTGGTAGCTCTTAGTAATGTTGAACTTGTTATGTCGTTGAACTTGGAGTGGTGGTAACTCTATGTTGAACTTGAAGTGATTGCATGTCTTGGTAATGTTGGACTTGTTGTGATGGTCACTCTAGGAAATGTTGTCTTTGTTCAACTTAAAGATCGTTACTGTTTATTCTGTGATGCAACTATATGTGCCAGAAAATGACCCAGTTTGAGCGCCAAAAAAACTAAGTGGCGGTGTGGCGCCTAGCGGAGAGGCGCCACACTGTACAGTACAGCACCTAGCATGCAGGCGTTGCACTGTACAGTGCGGCACCTCTCCGCTAGGCGCCACACCAACACTTAGCGAATTTTTGGCCCCAAACTGGAGGCAAACTTTCTGTTGCTCTCTGGATAGCTGTACACACGCGTGCAATGCCTGTGTGTGACGCCTAGCTCGCAGGCGTTGCACGCCTGGGAAGAGCTATCCAGAGAGCAACAAAAGGTTTGCAAGTTACAGACTGGTGCAATGCCTAGCCTGGAGGCGCCACATCGAGCATTGCAGCGCCTAGCTCGGTGTGGCACTTGGACTTAGCGAATTTGTTGGCAAACCTACTATTGTGAAGATAGCATATTCACACATAGTATAGATAGCAAGCAGGCAAACAACTGCGAAGACAACATATGTACAAAGTACTTCATGACACATAATAGTTCATAACACATAGTACTTCAACTTGAGGAGTAGTTCATACAACCAAATCGAGGAGGAAATACATAGTACTTCATGACACATAGTAGTTCGCAACCAAATCGAGGAGGAGTCCAAAATACATAATAGTTCATGACACATAGTAGTTCACAACCAAATCGAAGAGCATAGTTTAGAGGATAACACAGTCATTTTCCACAAGCAAGTTGAAGATGACATAGCTCTTCTTCCTCTTCCTCTTCCTCTTCTTCTTCTTCTTCCTCTCTTCTTCCTCTTCCTCCTCCCTTTTCCTTATGCGGTGAGCCTCCTTAACCACCCTCTCCATGAATATCTTGTTCTCCCTCTCTCTTTTTTCATCTTCAATTGCCCAAAGTTTCAAGGTTCTTTTGTTGTGGCCATGACCTTTGCATTCCCCACAACGAGAGATCTCACGAGGCTCTTGGAATTAGTCGTTGCCCGCTTCGCGGCGGCCACCATGGCCCCATCCGTCCATGTCGCCTCTAAGACGTATTGTCTTTTGTCTACCCCCTTTAACAACCTTCAACTCTGGATCCGGCCATAATTGAATTCCATGGTACTCTGGCCATTGTGATTGGTTGAAGTATGGGTGAAAGCGGGGAGCCCATGTTTTCTTGACCATCCTGATTGAGAACTCCGACTCCCTCACAGTGAGTGGGTGATTGACGCCCACATTCCTAACACGACCAACAATATACAAGTGTGAGCATGGGAGATGAAGCAACAATGGCCTCCCGCAAGAGCAATCACAACATGTTAGCGACACCTTGAAAGTCTGACCTCCATGTTGGCGGCCATCATTTATGGTTTCTCCTGGCTCTTTCACTTTGTACTTCCACTCTTCGTTGTCATATAGTAGCTTCTTGTGAGTCCGCCTTCCGTGATTGAAATTCCAACCATTCATCAACCTTGGGTGGGAACTTGTACTTGCGATCGTTCTCACCCGCTATCCGTGCATCTGTTTCCATCAAGTACTTTAGAAAGTACGCATTCATCTTGTCAAATGTGTATTGAACTATTGCCGTCACGGGTAATTGATACGTCTCCAACGTATCATTAATTTTTGATTGCTCCATGCTATATTATCTACTGTTTTGGACATTATTGGGCTTTATTATCCACTTTTATATTATTTTTGGGACTAACCTATTAACTGGAGGCCCAGCCCAGAATTGCTGTTTTTTTGCCTGTTTTAGGGTTTCAGAGAAAAGGAATATCAAACGGAGTCCAAACGGAATGAAACCTTCGGGAACGTGATTTTCTCATCGAATACAACTCAGGAGACTTAGACCCTACGTCAAGACATGTAACAGGAGGCCATGAGGTAGGGGGCGCGCCTACCCCCCAGGCGCGCCCCCCACCCTCGTGGGCCCCTTGTTGCTCCACCGACGTACTTCTTCCTCCTATATATACCCACATACCCCCAAACGATCAGATACGGATCCAAAACCCTAATTCCACCGCCGTCACTTTCTGTATCCACGAGATCCCATCTTGGGGCCTGTTCCGGAGCTCCGCCGGAGGGGGCATCGATCACGGAGGGCTTCTACATCAACACCATAGCCCCTCCGATGAAGTGTGAGTAGTTTACCTCAGACCTACGGGTCCATAGTTAGTAGCTAGATGGCTTCTTCTCTCTTTTTGGATCTCGATACAATGTTCTCCCCCTCTCTTGTGGAGATCTATTCGATGTAATCTTCTTTTTGCAGTGTGTTTGTTGAGACCGATGAATTGTGGGTTTATGATCAAGTCTATCTATGAATAATATTTGAATCTTCTTTGAGTTCTTTTATGTATGATTGGTTATCTTTGCAAGTCTCTTCGAATTATCAGTTTGGTTTGGCCTACTAGATTGATCTTTCTTGCAATGGGAGAAGTGCTTAGCTTTGGGTTCAATCTTGCGGTGTCCTTTCCCGGTGACAGTAAGGGCAGCAAGGCACGTATTGTATTGTTGCCATCGAGGATAACAAGATGGGGTTTTCTTCATATTGCATGAGTCTATCCCTCTACATCATGTCATCTTACTTAAGGCGTTACTCTGTTTTTAACTTAATACTCTAGATGCATGCTGGATAGCGGTCGATGAGTGGAGTAATAGTAGTAGATGCAGGCAGGAGTCGGTCTACTTGTCTCGGACGTGATGCCTATATACATGATCATACCTAGATATTCTCATAACTATGCTCAATTCTGTCAATTGCTCAACAGTAATTTGTTCACCCACCGTACACTACTAGGGAAAACCTTATACACAGAATCTTAGCAGCAGCGCGGCTTAAAAACAAACGCTACTGCTAGTTAGCAGTAGCGAGCTTCAGAAAAGAGCGCTACTAATGACTAAGTAGCAGTAGCGCTCTAGGTGAAATAGCGCTACTACTATAATTGCCACGGTGTTGCCCCCAGGCTAGATATAGTAGTAGCGCCCTTCCCATGGACACACTTCTGCTAAAGAACTTAGTAGCAGCGGTTTTCTTCAAAACATGCTACTGCTAAGTATCACCACAACTAATTAAGTTTAGTCCCATACTGCTAAGCGAACAAGGTGTTTACCACCTTAAATATGCTACTTCTCAACCTATCTCGAGCACTTGGTCTTCATTGAACTATATGTGTATGATTTGTGATTGCAATATGAATCCTCACCTGTACCTATACAGGTACAGTGAGGATTCATGTTGACTATTTAGATTATACACAAAAAGATCAATGATGACCAATGTATATTTTTGATATAACTGCTTCCATTATGAGCACTACTGCTAGTTCGAGTTAACCACCCCCCGGCTCAAAATTTCGCTAAGTCCTCCTCCCCCCCCGGCCTGTTCCCCTACTCCTGTCGCCACCGCCTGAGCCCGAGCGCTCCTGCCCTCACCGCCGCCGCCCGAGCCCGCCCTCAACCTCACCGCCGCCGCCCGCCGCCGCTCTCGACCACACTCTCTCCGCCCTCGACCTCACCGCCGCCGCTCTCGACCGAGCCCGCCGCCCAGGACCGCCGCCTCCCGATCCCGAGCCCGCCCTCGCCGCCCCTCCGTCGCCGAGCACCTCCCCGCCACCGTCTCTCCCTCTGTAAGCCCCCCACCCCATCTCTCTTTGCTTAGTTAGTAGATGATTTTAGTAGTAGTAGATGTTAATTTAGGGTTCATAGATAATGATTTTTAGAAGTAGCGGATATTAATTACTAGTAGTGATGGTAAACTAGTTGTCTAATTAGCCGTAGTAGATGTTAATTAGTAGTAGATGTAATAGTTAGATGTTAATTAGTAGTAGTAGATGTACTAGTTTCTTTCTATTTATAGTAAGTTTATATTTAGTAAGAACGAGTTGAATTAATAGAACTAGTTAAGTTTTAGTTGAACTAGTATAGTAAGTAAATTAATAACTAGTTGAACTACTTTATTTTTAGAAAGAACTAGTTTTTTCTTTTTATACTAAGTTTATATTTAGTAAGAACTAGTTGAATTAATAGAACTAGTTGAACATGTCATATTTGTTGTTATTTTTTAGTTTAAGCAATTATTTCATGTTTTGGTTACACCTCCGAGTGGCCTATGTTTTGCCGGAGTGTTGATTAATTTCCGTTCCGGCAAATTTCAGGCGCTCGATATGTCCTTTTTTTAGCAAAGGTCATGCCGGATTTTTCCGTGAATTCTGGCATGACTTGTGCTAGAATATGTACAAGTTTAATCTTTGAATTATGAACGTAAGAAATGTCGTACTCGGACGATGACAGTCTCCCGGGGGAGTGCAGCTGGTGTCACGATGATCGAGGTATGTGCGACAGGTTCGTTGAGCTGGATGAAGATCGGCGCTTCAGCATTAAGCTCGAGGAGACCTTCGATGTTGAAACGGTACGCAACAATGACAAGTGTTTTTTTCGTAATTAAGCATGACTTCAACTATTTCAACGTCTAATTTTCATCTTTTACAATTCAACTAGCTTATCCCATGCCATGCAAGACGCTATGTCATGGAGAGGATGGGTTTTGAAGACCATGAAAATTATGAAACAAAGAAAATACACCTAAGGACCCATCATGATATCGATTTTGAAGTAAATCTGTACAATTCTCAGAGCGTAACCCATTTTGGTTGCCAAAATTTGGAAGTAGTTTGCAAAATGTATGGTTTTTATGAGGGTATGATTATCACCATGGATCTTGGTAATCCTGACATCGAGCAAGACAATATGGACATTTGGGTCCTTGTTGACACGCTTCCGATTCTACCGCAATGTGAGTTTCTCAAACATAGTTATTAACTAATTTATATTGTTTATTTCAAAATAGTTGACAACTTATTTCCATTGACAGCTTATTTTGAATCTTCAAAGAATGTGCAGAAGATGGTAGACAAAACCCACTACACTGATGGCTCCGAATTAACTTATAAGGAGAAAAGTCATCTGATTGCTTATTGTACTTTTCTTGAGAATTACAATACCTATTATCGAACTCCTCCAAATTATGGTGAATACGTGCCACTAGTGCACATGTTGAACCACGTTAACTTCTATGGAGATACCCTGGTAAGATTTTTTACTATTACGGCATCCGTGCATCTTTTGCATACTTCTAAAACTAGTACATCATTGCTAACTACGAAGTTATTACTATGTTTTTCAACAAGAAATCCCGATGGATTGTGTGCCTCATCTGATGTATCAGAATGGTCGCCTTGCAGTTATGAACATACAGCCAGGTGAATCTAAGGAGCTCACCTGTGCATATCGGATTTCTAAAAGCGGTGAACACATGCTAATCAAAGAATGGGAAAAATGTTTGAACATTCGCAAGGAGGTTCTTGGAAGTAACATTAAGCGAAAGGCAAGAATTGGAGACAGGATAATCTCCATTCTCCATAATGGAGAGTTAGGGGCTATCTTGTTTTTTGCTATTTTACCTTAGAGAATATAGTAGGTCCTAAGAGAATGTAGTAGGTCCTATGAGGTACAATATGTTTTTATGTGATACAATGTGTTAGAGTTGATGATGTGAGGAGTACTTGTGATTACGACTAGTGACCAATGATATGATGATGATGATGATGATGATAAGTTGTTAATGATATGATGATGATGATATTTAATATATCATTGGGTGAAAGAACCGCGGATTAGTTTCAAGTGGATGTCCATCCACTTGAAACTAGTCCACATGGTTCTTTCACCCCGTGATGTAATAACTCATTATGATATAAAAACAATTTCTAAATTCCTGTTGTATGAAAACTTGTGTAAAGGTGTACGAATACAACATGAAATTAAAAAGAAATAAAATACGAGATAATAGTAGCGGCGCGGGCAGGGAGAAGCGCTACTACTAATTACCAGTAGCGCTCCTCCGGGAACTCGCTACTACTAAGTCGATTTAGCAGTAGCGTGGGAGGAGGCATGCTACTGCTACACGTTAGCTGTAGCGCCTTATCAGTAGCGCATAACCCCGCGCTACTGCTAGGCTTATCCCTAGTGGTGGTAGAATACTTATGCTCTCGAGAGAAGCCAATAGTGAAACCTATGGCCCCCGGGTCTATCTTTATCATATCAATCTCCTACTACTTAGTTATTTACTTTGCTATTTACTTTGCCTTGACTTTACTTTGCATCTTTATCATAAATACCAAAAATATTATCATATCATATCTATCAGATCTCACTCTCGTAAGTGGCCCTATAGGGATTGACAACCCCTATTTGTGTTGGTTGCAAGGATTTATTTGTTTTGTGCAGGTGCGAGGGACTTGCGCGTAGCCTCCTACTGGATTGATACCTTGGTTCTCAAAAACTAAGGGAAATACTTACGCTACTTTGCTGCATCATCCCTTCCTCTTCGGGGAAAACCAACGCAGTGCTAAAATAGGTAGCAGTAATCCACGTGCACCTTTGAGCACCCTATTGAAGCATTCAGCCATATTGCTTGTCATTTGACCGTATCTTCGGCCATCTTCATCAAAAGCACATGCCCACTTGTTCTGGTATTGAATGTGCCTATTGAGAAAGTCTTAACCACCGGGATCAAGTTTTTTGTGTGCGAGTAATTTGTTGTACAAAGTGGCGAACCACTTTTCGGAGAAAGCGAGACAACAATCTTGAAGATCATCGGCCAACTCCTTAAGGCCACATGCCCTATAGAAGTTGGAACAAAAGTGCCTCATGCACCATCGATGGTGCAATGGAGCATGCCCGGGAATGTCAATCTCCACCGTGTTAAGAATTCCTTGATGCTGGTCTGATATGACACAAATTTCCCTCTGAACGGGTAACACCTTCGTCCTCAAAAGACGCAAAAATCACTCCCAGTTGTCATTGTTCCCCACCTCAACCAAAGCAAATGTCAATGGCAACACCCGGTTATTGGCATCACTTGCTATCGCAACCAACAAGGTTCCCTTGTATTGTCCAGTCAAGAACGTGCCATCAATGGCGATGACCGGCCTACAGTGTTTGAAAGCCCTCACGCATTGCTCGAACGCCCAAAAAGCACGGCCAAATACTCGGACTTCCCTTCCTTCATGAACCGCTGTTTTTCCCCATGAGGCTCGACCACATGAACTATGCCCGGGTTTGTAGTGGCCATGGCTAACAACAACCTAGGGATTTGGTTGTATGCTTCCTCCCAAGTACCATACACCATCTTAAATGCGGCTTGCTTCGCCTTCCATGCCTTGCCGTACTTCACCTTGTAATGAAAAATGGCTTTCACAAGGTCAATGACATGTTGGACGCTCATTGTTGGAAGTGTGGATATTGAGTTGGAGAGCCTGTAAGCGATGAACTCGGACATGAGTTGTCTGTGGTCTTGGGACACAATCTTGCCATCCACCCTTTTGCCTCGGCACATGTGAGTTGGCACACAACTCACTACGTGCCAAGTGGGACCTCCTTTCCATGGTCTTGCACGCACAATCCACGGACATATTTCATCTTCACATGCACATGCAACCGTGTAGCGCACATTGACGTCCGAGTTCACCACCTTGTGTGGACGATAATGCGTAACCGAGTAGTTGTTGAGCCACATCTTCAATTCCAAGAAGGTATCGAACTTAGACCCTTTAGCAATCCCGTTCTTGTCTTCAACCAAAACACGGTGAGATCTTGGCCTAACCCCAAGAGATATACCTTGGCCACCATCTACCACGCCTTCATCCGCGAGACTAACACCCTTGAACAATGTAGTCCGATGATCACGCCCGAATACCTTCTCAAAAGCTTCGGCCTCCTTCACCGTGAACCCCTCCTCATCAACTTGTTCATCGGGACCTTCGTCATCCGAATCCGATACATAGCCACGGGAATAAGGGATGGAATGGTCCATTGTCTCTTGCAAATGATATTTGTCGAGATCACCCACATTGTTGTCATGGAGATCAACTTCATTGTCATCGTCCGCATACTCATCATTCTCCTCTTGCAAAGCTTCATTTTGGTTGTTTGAAAATGTGCTCAATGTTGGCCTCACTTCTTGGGTCAAAAGAGGTTCAACAATTTCATCTCGCTTCAAGGGTGGGGGGCTACTAGCAACCAAAGGGGAGGGTTCCGGTTCAAGTCCAAATGCAAACTTGAATCAACCTTCTTCGTTGCAAATAACTCAAGAGCCTTGTCTAGTGATTCGGCCACCGTCTCCTTGTATGCAACCCAACGTTGCTCCGAGTTGACACGCATTGTCTTCCAACGGATGTGCATTTCAAAACCAACATTATGCCTTCCCTCCAACTCAACGATATCACTAGGGTCCATCCAATTCAACTCTTTCCTCACTTGTTGCAAGAGCTCCGCATAGTTAGGACTACTATCAAACACCATGTCAAACTCATCCGGGTCCGGTTCAATATTGCCTTTCAAGAAGACGTCTTTGTCCCCATGATGAACAAACACACATGTTCTTCCCATCCCTATAAGCATTCAAACAACACAACGTAATATTGCTTCCATGAGTTATAATCCAAGGATTAACACGGTATACAAACCCTAAAATACATATGAAACAACAACCCTAACCCTAGCACCAACATAAGAACACCCATAAGAATAACCCTAACATACTAACAAGCCTAATCATAGGAAATTGGCAAACAAACATCTCACATCTCCATGCAAATCTCTAGATCCATACAAAACTAGGGTTTCCCCAAACTAGCAACAAATGAGCAATTTGTTAACATTACTTGGATCAAAACAAGGGGATCGGAGAAGATTACCTTGAGGGAGGGTTTGAGTTCGAAATCCACGGACAAAATCTTCAAATTTGCAAGATTTGAGAGAGGTTTTGAGAGGGGGAGAGAGGGGAAGAGGGGGCAAATCTCGGGTCGAATGCTATGGGGGTAGGGATGTGTGGGGTGAGGGGAGGGGGCCAGCCAACTAGTAACAGACAGTGCAGCGCCCGAGCGCTAGGCGCTGCACTGCTGGGTGCGGGCCTAGGGGCTGCCACGGTGGACAGAGATGCAACGCCCCAGAGCTAGGTGCTGCACCGTAGGGTGTGGCGTCTGCGTGTCGGGCGCCATAAAAAAGGTCAGCCGCGTGAAATAGTTTCATGGGCAGTTTATACTGTGATTTGATTTCGTCTCGAGGTTAAAATTGTCAAATTTGCCGTGGAATGGGGATTCAGATTCAGAGCATTATTTATACCCATCAAATCGGATCTCATTCTCAGGTCAGCTCAGTCCATAGCATACTCCTTTTTCCATTAGAGAAGCGCCGCCGTTACCATTCCTAGCTATCATCCGCTCGGTAGCCAATATTTTCTTGTGTTGTGCAGTACGACGAGCGACTACTGTAGCACCTGCCTGAGCTAAATTGAAATACATATACTTCGATTCGATGGGGAAGGATCTGTGGTTCCACGTGCAGGCGGCGGCGGCGGTGCCGGAGCTGTCGCTGGCGTTGGCGCCGGCGGGCAGCAGCCAAGACCGGGAGTGGGACGAAGAACCGGTTCCGATGGCGTGCGTGGACGGCAAGCCGGTGCGGCTGTTCCAGTGCCTCTTCTGCGACAAGACGTTCCTCAAGTCGCAGGCGCTCGGCGGCCACCAGAACGCGCACCGCAAGGGCCGCCTCGACGGCCTCCTCTCCGACCCCTACAGCAACGACAGCCCATTCGGAGGCACCGCCATCGCGGCGGCGTCCACCGGGTCGTCGCGCTATTTTGGCACCTCCATCGTCTCACACGGCGGCGCTGGCGTGGCGGCGGCGCCAACCGTCGATGCCCGCTGGTCAGAGAGGAGGGGGTTGGGCGGCAGGGCTCCGCGGTTCGCGGAGCACGCACTGCCCCTGGACCCGTATGCTGGAGGCGACGGGGTGGTGGGCCGGCCAAGGGCCTCCATCGCAAGCGGCGCCGGCGAGGCGTTGGACCTCGAGCTGCGCCTTTAGCTAGCGTCGCCTCGCTGGCTGCTGTGCTGCCGCTCATATCGCACAGGTAATGCCATCTTGGGACGATACCTCTTTTCCATCGTCCCAGCGTAAGATTGTGCATCTTGGGGGAGCATATGCGCGACAAAGATGGATGAACTGCTAGAAGAATTGCAATTGAAAATATCCGGGATGGGAAGGATACAATCCCAGCCCTTTCTCGATTGCAATATGTACTCCCTCCGTCACCGTCTCATATTATGAGAGACGAAGTAGTACATATTTACTGCCTAGTCGTCATTTTCCTTTATGTGTATTTTGCTTTGACGAACTCTGTTTTTACGGTTTCAGGCGTAAATTGCCCATGCACGCACTGTATTTATATCTTTCTCAGAGTCTCCAAAATATGCATGCACTCTGATATGGATTCATTCATTTGTTAAGTACGTACTCACCTTGCTTAACCGTGCACATGTCGTCATCGATGGAACTTATCGCCACGTTTTTTCTGTCGCGTCACTTCGCGCATACTCTCTGCTGCTTGATTTGGTAATAATAAAGCAGTACGAGTGATACGAGTGATGAGGTTGCCGCAAAGCCAGCCAGCCGATCGTCATCCTTATCCCTTACTCCACCCATGTACTGTATTATGTGATTCGAGGACTGCTACAGTACAATAATATGCGACAAACCAGTGCAAGTGGTGTAGTGGAATGACTCAGATGCCAGGGCCGACGATATAAAGAGTATCTACTTGCAAATCCGGCCCATCAAACACCCGCAGATGTGCGTCTCAAATTAATCATTTTGCATCTATCTCTCTTATATTTCATCCCTTAGATTCATACAAAACATACAAAGGAAATCATATATTCTACATTTACGTACACCTTAACTACTCTTCATCGTCGGAGATGTCAACGACGACGGTGCCGGGCGCCAGCTGGAGGACGGGTAGGAGGGCTCCGGCTCATCCTCCTCCTACTCGACCACATCCATATATGCGAACATCTTCGCCTCCTCTGCGGCCTCTTGCGCCTCCATCTCCCGCCGGCAACGGCATTTTGCCTCTGCAGCCGACTCCGACCAGAGGGAATCGAGGATGGCATGCTGCCCCGCCCGCAGATCTCCGTTGCCAGCGTCCCCCACATATTTCTCCTCTAGCTCATCCACCTCCTCCTTAAAGTCCTCCTCCTCCTCCTCGTCGTTGTCGTCCTCCTCCAACTCCCCTTCCGGACCCACTCCATCTGGAGGTAGCCCCGTGACGATCCGGGCTTCACGCCTAGCCTGGATCTGCTCAAGGAGCTCGAGCCGGCGCTCTGACGTCAGAAATGGCTCGCTCCTCACCTGATAGCGTGGGGGCATGGCTACTAGCCGGAAGGGTGGAGTGCAAAGTGATGCAGGCGGCGGACAGGAGGAAGAAAATGTGGATGAATGGCAGGGTTTTGGTGCCGCCAGTCGACTTAAATAGCCGGCAATGCACTACACGGCCCGCTGGAGTTGCGCCATGCGGGCCCACCGGTCCGACGGAGGAGACGAGCGTTGGACCGCCGGGTTTGAGGGCGTTTTTGGTTGGGACCCCTTCGTCAGTCCGACGTGACGGCCATGTCCAGGTGCGCCCGGGCGCCCCCATATCCGTCCTATATTTGGGTTGGATATGGGGGGTGCCGGTCAGCCCGGGCGTTTGAGGCCCGTTTGAGGCGTCCGTCTGGATCGAAAAAACATGATCGATCAGTGACCGGGTGACACATCCGGACGTATGAGGCGGGTTTGAGAGGTTCGGCTGTAGATGCTCTAAGAGCCCTCGATGCTCTTCGTGTCTCCCTCGGCTAGGGCTACGACCAACATGCTGCTTGGACAACAATGTAGATTCTCGCGAGGAAACCTGTTGTGCCGTAGCACTATGAGAGGAATGGTATATTTCCTGATTAAAAGGTTTTTTTTAGAAAAGGAGGATGACCCCCGGCCTTTCATCTGGGCGATGCATACGGCCACTTTATTAATTACTCTCACAAGACCTTACAAAGTAATACCATAGTAAGACTAAAGCCGCCGTCTAAACAACAAACTGTCGCTACACCTATCTAGTTGATGAAGGGGCGCAGATAGCCTGGACCTAATACCAAACAGACATCGCGGCCAAACCTAACATCTAAGACCTGAGGATCCATCTAGGACGCCTGTCGGGCATGGGTCTCGCCGGTCCGGCGTGCTCTCAGAGGCCGCCGCCGCCAACTGCCACCGCTTCATCTTCAGAACTGTACTAATGCATCAACCTTGCTCGGTCTAGCTATCATCGACGCCACCACGGCGCCCAACGACACCTCCTCCCTGCGCGTAAATAGCTGTGCACGTCGCGGTCGCCACTGATACACCTCAGCACCATGCTGCCAAGTACCACCAACCGACACAACTTGAAGTCTTTGGAAGATCTGTCATGCGTAGCACCTGCTGACCAGGCATGACAAAGTGTAGCACCTGTCGGTCAGGCATGACTTAACATCTCCACCGAAGCTCCGTGCAAGACGAAGCCGCTCCACCTCCTGCCTCTGACTTCCAGCGCTGCTCCACAAACGATGCTCCCAAGAGAGAAACGACACCGCAGTGCCGCCATCGTCCAATCTGGAACTCCAGATCCTAGGGTTTCCCCCAGAGCAGCACGAGTGGGTCAACAGTAATTACACGACGATGCCTCCATCAAGGTAACGTCCTAGAACGCCGCCATCGCCTGCCAACGGCTCGGTTTTCACCGGCAACCATGTCTCCCCAACTCGCAGACGGGACTAGATGATGGATCTTGAGATCCGATCACCAAGCCTCTGGCCGTCCATCTCTGACGAAGAAGATGACCATCACCATTGGCCAGCGAGACGATGCGAGATGAAGTGGGGAACTGCCAGCGTGCGTCCTGGCCAGCACCATGTCTCATGGCCGAGGGCAACGGCAAGCGCTGCCACGACGAGGACACAGACCAGAGCCCAGATCCGGCCCACCCGCGCGACGCCACGTGGCCACCACCAAGCGCTGTTCAGGGGCAGCCCCGCCGCCGTGAGGGACGCCGCCCCACGGGCAGCAGGCGCCAGCCACCGGCGGAACACCACCGCGTGCCACCGGCCGCCGCGAGATCGCCACCGGCCACCGCGAGATCTGTGCGAGAACAACGAGGACGCCCCGCCGCCACCTTCCCTGGGGACCACGCGGGCTTCGCCGGTGTCCCCTCCGGCGGCGGCGAAGCGGGGGAGGAGCGGGGAGGGGCGGCTGGCGGCGCGGTTAGGGTTTCCCCCGCGCGCCAGAGGCGACGCGCGGGGGACGTGCGCGGGGGTGATCTCCAAGGTTAAGTGAGAGATCCTTTTAGCACTAATGCTTTGCACAATCCTGATTAAAAGTGCATATAAACTTGCGCTGAATCTCGAACGAGGATCTAGGGCAATTTAATGGCAGTGCGAATGGATATAGACGGCCTTGGCATATCATTTGGAATGCTAATGCCTCGAAAAATTAGAGTTTTTTGAGTTGTTCACCACAAAATTTTCTGAGGTGTGTGCTCTATCTGTGGCGTGAAGAGGACGAATGCGTGCCATGCCCTTTGTATCTTGTAAGAAGGCTTGTGCCCTCCATATGTCTATGAGAGATGTTTGGGATTTCCTTTGGGGAAGAGGTTTTTTAATAATCCACAGCTACTAATTTTGTTGGATTCGTTGGGTAGGGCTTTGCGTGTGCAGGTCACATCGTCTGGGGCGAAGGCGGTGATTTTGGGTGAGAGAAAGGAATCTGTCCTCGAATCCACTTATTTTGTGGATAGCTAAGTTGGGTTGTTATTATGCGAATGTTGTGGCTTTTTAATACTACATTCGTTTTGATGTATAAGTCATTCGTGTAGTTCTAGGTCATCGATTTGAGAAACTAAATATGTGTTATATGTCATGAAAAGTATATATCCTTAGATTTCTACACGGATGTAGTTTATAAATATATATTTTTTGTCACATATAATACATATTTACATAGTTAAATTATTGACCTATAACTACGTGAATGACTTATACACCAGAATAGAGGTAGTAATAAAGGATGGGGGTGTTGGTCGTGATTCGGTCTATCTATCCTTCCAACATGAGCATTGTGACTCGTTGTCCGCCCCCACCTGATCGTATTAAGATGAATGTGGATGCCAATTTTGTGGCGAGCAATGGCTTTGCTAGTGTAGGCGTAGTGGCGAGCAATTCTGTTGGCGAAGTCATGATTTCTGTTGAACTATATTGCTTGATGTTCCAGTGTGGAAGAATGGAGCTTCCTGCGTGTTAGGTTGTATTCTACATCGGTGTCACTCTGTACAAACCTATTGTTCTGGAAACATGTTGCTCTTTTGTGTTCCTTCCTTGCAAATAAAATTCTTGTTAGGTCCCCCCTCGTTGATCTAAACGGAGAAGCGCTGGTAATTATAAAACTATACAAGATTAATCAGCAAGCCAACATGGTGGCGGATTAGATCGTGAAAAAATGTTTTGATAAGTCTGGTGGTGTTCTTGTAAGTAGTGTTCGCCTTGTGTGGTGTAAGTTTTAATAAACGATTGTAAGAATATTATTATCAGTTAATATATGTGGTCGAATGGCCTTCTTGGTTGAAAGATCATTTTCAGCCAACGATGGCCCTGCTGCAGCTGGTATGATATTGAGAAGAGTTGATGGTACAAGGGTGTTTGCAGCATACCGGGTAATCTTCTACTGTAACAACGCCTTGGAGTACCAAAAGGATCTCTCGAGAGTGTACATCACAGTTAGAAGTCATGCTCTTGGCTTCCGCATCACATAAGGAAATAGCTATAACAAACAAAGATACCAGGGCTAACACGGGATAGATCAACCTTGGGCTCGTTCTCCTCGTATGTAAAGAGGAAAAGGAAGAGATTGCTCGGGGAGACCATGGCCCAGGGAGCTCGTTCAGGTGACGGTAGGACATGCGAACCTGAAAAAGACGATGACAAAAGGCAAGATCGACGAGTGTCGGAGGACGAAGACAGGCTGAAGGAGTTGCTAGTCGTGATTGATGCAGTTGGTGCAAGACAAAACAGAGCGGCCGAGGCAAGGAGCTCCGTCCATGGCGAGCTAAGTTGACAATAACGAGCTCGGCGAGGTGCATCTGGAGGACATATATGTATAATTGTTTCTCAAATAAAGAAGAGGTTTCCTTTTGCTAACCTGCTCATGAGATCACTCGAATTTGTTCGGCCTCTGATGGCATTAGTTCTTAATTTCTTCTGTCGTTTCCAGTTCCACTTTGCAACCATAGCATCGGCGAGGTTGCATGTTCTTTGCTCCAGATTAATGATGACTCGTTGCTGGATACGAAGAGAAGCAAGTGAATCGTGATACGAATGAAAGGGCTAAAAATCACTTAAAAATTAAGGTCATCAATTGACTAATGCAGCCATCTTAATTAATTTTTTTCACAAAGGTTTGATAAAAACATACATTAATCCATTTGAAGCCACTACTCACACCTACAAACTTGATAACGTGGAGTGCTCTCACTTTACATATCTAAAACCGGTTCCGTAACCGAGCCATCCACATAACATATCGGGGCCAACAACCAGTGCAGTCTACCTAAAGCACACACCACATGCACACGTCTTAGAAGCCACCATCATCATCAGACCACTGATACATCTTCAGAAGAGAGATCTGCATCATCCCTGCCAGGCCGGACATCCGTCGACGCCACCACGGCACCCAAGGGCGCCACCGCCCTGCGCTCGTTTGCCCAGACGCGAAGAATCAGGAAGATCTATCATGCGTAGCACCTGCCAACCAGGCATGACTCAGCGTAGCACCTGTCGGCTAGGCATGACTTGAGAGCTCCACCGAAGCTCTGTGCAAGATGAAGCCGCTCCACCTCCTGCCTCTGCCGTCCAACGCTGCTCCACAAACGATGTCCCCAAAAGAGAAACATCACCGTAGTACCGCCATCGTCCGATCTGGAAGACCAGATCCTAGGGTTTCTTCCTAAGCAGCATGAATGGGTCGACAGAAGTTACACAACGATCCCTTCATCAAGGTAACGACGCAAAACGCGCCATCGCCTGCCATCGGCTCGGTTTTCACCGGCAACTCTGTCTCCCCAACTCGCAGCCGGGACTAGACGAGGGATCTGAAAATCCGACCACCCAGCCTCAGGCCGACCATCTCCATCGAGGAGGTGGCCACCATCGCCACGCCCAGGGCTGGAGCCCTCGACGTCCTCGAGTTGCAAGTCCATCCTAGGGACAGCAAGCCGTTGACGGGATGGTACACGAGATCAACAAGTGCGGCCCGCAGAAGCCCATCTAGGCCCAGATCGGGTGCCCAAGCCGCCGTTGCTGGTCCTGTCGTCGTCCGCCGCCGCCTGCCTGGCCGCCGCCGCCCCGCACCCCCGGCCGCAACCGCCTCTCACCACGTTGCCGCCTCACACCACCACCGAAGGGAGGTCGTCGCTCCGCCGCAAACTGGATCAGGGGATGCGCCTCCGCACGGGTGGATGCCCCGCCCCATCCAGACCCAATGCTGGGAGGAGGAGAGCACCTCCGCCACCGCTGTTGGCCGGCCAGGCTGCGCCTGGCGGCTTCCTCCAACAGTGACGGAGGGAGGAATCAGGGGAAGGGCACCCCGACGGCTTGGTACGGCAGCTCCGCCCGAGTCACCCAAGCGGGGGACGACGCGGGGGTGATCGAAATTAGCGGAGGCTTGCTTATTCTAAGTCAATTACTGAGTAACTAAACCCTTAAAATTGGGGGAGGATTTTACTTCCCCGGCCTCTGCACCAACTAGGGATGCATATGGCCTTTTAAGTATGAGTATTGGGATTTTTTTTTATCTCAGTTATGCACCGAGCCTAGTCCTCAATGATAAAACTTGAAAATTAAGTAGTTCCACGTAACCGTGCCGTATCTGTGCAGGGAAATTAGATTGGAATCACATTTCAGCCGACCACGGCATCGCCTAGTAAATATCTGTTGCACCATCATGAGTAGAAAAACACTGCAAGATTATTAACAAATAGCAACCCCGCCATTATGAAAACTTTTTTCATTCTATTTCCTATCCAAATTGCTCTCCATTTGTGCTCTTTGATTGAAATGATTGCAAGGTGCCAATGATCGATTCATTGGTGATGTGAAGGACTGCCGTGACATGCACATAACACCCAAGCATGTGTTTCGGAGACGGAGCTGTTATTTCTCAAAAACAAATCTTGCCGGGTTTGTTCCTATGATTCTTGGTTTATACATTTTGTTGGCTATGTGCATCGTTGATGCATAGAGCGAGGACTTGTTGAGCTCTGTTGTGGTTGTTTTGCCTTGATGTTTAGTTTTAGGAGACATCAATACAATCATTTGTTTTTCAAAATGTAAAACCACTCTTGCTGATTTCTGTAAAGGAAGAGGAAAAATGGCTATCCCGGTAACGCCAAATATAAGCCAGGACAAACATATATGCACACTTGACAAAGCGACAACATCGGCAACAAGATAAGCGATGAGATTCCAGCGATCCATAGATCAGCAAGCTGTGGTGCGACGTCGTACGCTGGCAGATGCGGTGCCTGGACCTGTCGCCCATGGTTAGCTACGAGACAGGCACATGCATCCCAGCGGTTCCTGTACTCATGTCCCTACCAATTATAGCCGGTCCTATAACATAATAATAAGAATAATAGAGCATATGAAGTCTGCTGGGATGTTGACTTGTAAACGCATGCCAGAAGTGGAATACTCCTTGGCCTGTTCGGGGGCCGGTGATGGTTGGATGCATGTCGAAGCTACACGTACCATGGGCCAAGCGTGGCTGCTTGCTGTGTGCTGCCTCTCACCGGATCAGCTGCTGCTAGAGTGAACGCTCATTGGGCCAAGCGTAAGCAATAGGCCAAAGTGGGAGGGGGGCCTGGTTGGGAGGCATTGCATATGTCCAAGGTTTAATTTTGCATGTCTCACAACTTGCACACAGTACAACAGAGACCTCACGCTTCAAATCATACCACATGATCTCTCCCCACAGATATTGATTTGGCTTCCAGCAGATCCAACCGGGGCATATTATGATTAGACACATTAACCTCATGTAATCATTTTTTTGCGGGTGACTCATTTAATCATATTGAAACGGAGAACCTATGCGGTACCTTTCCCGTTTCATAATGTAGCGGTTATAGATTTTTAGAAAAATCTTTTCTGTAACTTCTTTATCATACATTTTTAGAGACCACGATAGTGTCAAAAATTGTCTTATACTCCCTCCGTCCGGAAATAATTGTCATCAAAATGAATAAAAGGGGATGTATCTAGATGTATATTAGTTCTAGGTACTTTCATTTTTGTCCATTTTGATGACAAGTATTTTCGGATGGAGGAAGTATTAAATTACAGAGGGAGCACTACTTCACAAACTTTGACCAATTTTTTAAACAAATACAACCACAATCATATATTTTTATGTCATATTAAATTCATATTTTTATGTTAATATTTTTCTCAATATATTTTGTCAAAGTCGACAATGTTAGTCTTTAAAAGAAATACATGCACTAAATTATGTCATGGAAGAAGCAGCTAGCAATCGTTCATATTGGCTGCAGGCTTGCAGCTACCATGTCCATGGCAGGGGAAAGGAAGATGGCACTAGCAAGCCAGGCATGCATCCATGGCGCTGGACACCAACTGACTGATCAGACCGCAGCAAGATTACCAAAAAATTAATATAAAACAATCAGACAGCAGCAACGCGTGCATGCATGCAACTGCGCCCGTTACTAATTGAGGAGCAGAGGAAAGCTGAACGGCGGTGGCTCGCCGTCGATCCGTCCCATGCACCCGAGACAGATGAGCAGCAGGCGGCAGTAATGGAGGCGCGGCCGTACACAGCTAGCACTGAAACAGACCTGCACAACTTTCGGAGTGTTAAGAACCACACCCACTACATCTCCAATTGATTACCAAGAGCTCCTTGGCTCCATGCCTCCTTGCCAACCTGACAATCAGCAGTTCTTTTCACGCAGGATTCTATAGAATCAAGATTCTAAATAATTCTTACGGAATCTGCTTCCCATAGAATTTGATGTGTAGTTCTACTTTGAGATTGTAGTTTGAGATTGTGGATTGAATTGTGTGCCGAAATGTCTGTACCGGCCTTTCTGAAACTATTTGATGAATTGTTAATACTTTAGCTTTAGCTGCACTGACTTTCTCAGTTTAAAACATCTAGCCATCAGCATATACAAACCCCTCAAAAATAAATCAATACATACATACATCATCACATACCAAAATTACGAAGCACCAAGTAGCAGTACAAAATTAGCAAGCAAATTGTACGAAATTATCAAGCACCTACTACAAATTCAAACATACATCGATCCATTAGCAGTTCCATTCATTCATCAATCCACCTCTATCCACCTACATATTGACAGAGAAACATGGAAAAATACATAGGAGGCACATATTGACAGAGAAACATGGGAGACTATAGAGGAGGCGGAAGAGAGACGAGGCAGAGAAGAGGAGCTCCCGTCCAGTTGCGTTTGCGTCTACGCAGGGTGGCCTGAGGCGACCAGAGGGTGCCGGGCTGACGGGGCTCCCGTCTAGTGGCGTCGCGAGGAGCGGGGCTGAGGGAGCTCCTGTCCGGCAGTGTCGTGAGGAGCAGGGCTGGCGGAGCTTCCATCCGGTGGTGGCGAGGCGGGCCGTCGTGAGGAGACGAGCCGCCCCAAGGTGAGAGCCGCGTGGAGGTTGGGCGGCCAGAGGTTGGCCAGTGGCGGGCTGGTGGAGCTCCCGTCCGGCGGCGTCGGGCGGAGAAGCGGCTAGCGCTCGTGAGGGATCGAGCGGTTGCTGGGCTGTTCGGTCGTGCAAAAGGGACAGGTCGGTTGTAAATTATCCATCCAATATGGGTATTCTCATATCTTTTCTTTTAACATCACTACAGACACAAGCGCTTATATCATACGCATACACTTACCCATATGAACGCACACACGCACACCCTACCCTTATAAGCACCTCCGAAAGACTGAGCCGGCATATCATTTTGAGATTTACGAAGTCACCGTAGGCGCCTCGTCATCGACGGGAATGTCTTCTACCACTGAATACGCATTGCCGGAAATCCTGAAATAAATTCAGAAATAAATGCGAGCACCAGGATTTGAACTCTGGTGGGTTAAAGATATCACAGTCCCTCTAACCATCTAACCACAGGTTGGTTCGCGGGTATTCTCATATCTGAAACATTTCTTTTGAGGGACTTATCAGAATCCTGAGATTATGTGAAAATCCAAGTTTTTTTAGGATTTTGGATTGCACAAGGATTCTGTAGAATCATTTCAAGATTTTGGAAAGTAAATCGAGTTCTTTTTGCTCAGAATTTTTCATTCCGAGATTCTCCATAATCTGCTCAAAAGAACTACACGGATGAAGGAAGTTCACAGTTAGCGACCAATGGTTAATAGCATCCATCAAAATTTAATCAGGTCTATACAAATTGAATTATTTTTCTGCTGGAGTATACAATACTCCCTCCATACATAATCCCTCCTTTCAAGTTTAAAATGTCTCGGCTTATTCCTAGATCACCAATTTGACCAATGGAATGCAAAATGTATATTAGAAAGTTATAGCAATAGAAAATACAATAATTGAATTTTCTAATGCCACGTTTTTTGGTTTATAATTCATATTAGGTTTGCTATATTGTTGACTTGAGGACATGTGTATGCCTTTTGAACTGAAAATGAGGGAGTATATCACGATGTTGTGGGCAAGCCTTCGGTTCGACTTTTAAAACTTTATTTATGGATATTATCTCAATTATTCTGATTGGAAAATTGATAATCGCATGTGTGTAGATTTGTCTTGAAAAAGAAATCATAGGAGCTTTGAATTCTGCTGGTTATCATGCACGTGTATATAACCCGCAAAAAAACATTGTATATAATATATAGAAAGTGACATCTGAAAGACCATGTTAATACCCACATCCGTCGCCTCCCGTCCCAAGAAAAGTTAGGGTTCCTCTGCCTCCTACTGGCATCGCCGGCGGTCCACCTCACTTCATGTGGCCTTAGGGCCGGGGGCCGGGGGGGGGGGGGGGGGGGGGGGGGGGGGGGGGGGGGGGTGGATCCGGTCTCTTGCCAGCGGGAGGGCTCCGTTTTTAGACGTTTCTTTGAGTTTTGATAAAGTTTGTGTCTTGCTTAGGAAGACGGGACGACGTCGATTGGCTCCCTGAAGATGGAAGGTTCTCCCCACCTAGCACCCATCCCGGTGATGCGTCTAGTATCGTCGGTGGGCGCGTGGAGGTATATCTCCGGTGGATCTGTCTTTGGTGGATCTGCTCATATCTGGTCATCGTTCGTCTATGTTCGTGGGTCTTTAGGTTGGACCCTTCCTATCTACGCTGCTCTTCCTCGGAGACGATTCTTGTTCTGGTGCTCTTGTCCTATGGGGCCTGAGCACGATAATTTTTGACTGTCTACTACAGTAAGTTTTGCCCGCTATTGCGAGGGAGGGACGATGATGGCGGTGCGCCTTCGGCTTGCTTCAATGCTTGTATCCGTCGCTAGATAGTCTACGGACCTGGATGTAAATTTTATTTTATTTTCTATTTTTTTTATACCCTCATGATTGAAAATAAATAGTCTGGAAGTTTTTTTTAAAAAAGACCATGCTAATGTCTAATACGTCACGTATTTGTGACATGTGGAAATTAGCTAACTCATCGTTCTCCCATGCTTTGTCGTTTTGGCTGCAGCTATAGCATCATGGCAGGAGAAAGCGACACACAGTTATAACGAAGGCTGATCTGATATATACTTCCTTCATTTTTAAATATAATTCCTTTAAAACAACACACAAATATATATAGATATATTTTAAAGTGTAGATTCACTCATTTTGCTTCATACCTAATCCACATTAAAATCTTTAAAAAATTGTGTCATGGCATCATGCTGGTTCATGGCATCATGCATAGCTGCAGTGTGTTTAAACTGTTTCCATACCGATACAAAAGGTGTCGGGAATCATCCACAAAACAACGACAACCAATAATCGGCACCGCTGTGGCATTTGTACAGTGGCGGAGGCACGGTTGAAGCAAACTTCACGCCAAAATAATGTGGCACTCGTCTCCGCGCTTTGGCCTCCAGCTTTATCACCCCTCCAAGCTAAAACCTACGGGCTTCTTCTAACTACAAAGTTAGCAGACCTTCTTCAGGTTTAGAACCCACATTTTTATACCGACTGCTCGATGTTAGCTCCGGCGGCAGCGTCACCAACGTTGCTTGCTGCTCCAGGACACCGGGAGAACAACCTCTTCTTGCAATGATTCAAACCACTTCCTCTTTCAATTGTGATAAGATCGCTCACATTAGCAGATGCAACAATGTAAAAGCTGATCATCAGGCTCATTATCTCTTCGTATCCAGAATAGATCCTTAGTTGTTCGCTGCTTATGTACACAAGCAGGTCAATGTCCTGACAAGGACATCCTTTCTATTTCTAGAGTGATTCTTTCACTCTTTTTTTTCCCTGTAGAATGCACCTAAACTGAATATAGTCTTTATGTTCAAAAATAATAATAATGTGGCACCATGAACCAGCATGGTCGATTAAGTCGAAAATACCTCATAGCATTACTGAAAAATGCCCTACAACGAGAATATGCAAAATATGCTCAATTGTTCAATAAATCAAAATTTTACTAAAAATAATAATACGGAGGTACAAAAGAGTACCAAAGTCATTTGTTTACTTAATCTATGCCGTCAGACCGGTTTGTGTCCCAAACCCAGTATGTGACTTGGTTGGGGCCTCTAGCTTTAGTTGTTAGGCATTTGTGCGATGTTTGTAGTTTTTTTGAAGGGTTATACGATGTCTGTATAGTATTAGAATCGGACTATCGGCAACACTTCTTCATGTGGATAGGAGTAGCAACGGATGTTGCTAAGATGGTGGCTTCAGACTACCTGATGTACTACTTTGTAAGGTCTTCGTGAATAATCAGTAAAATGGCTGCATGCATCGCCCAGATGCAGAGGCTGGGGGTATCCTCCTTTTCTGAGAAAAACTTAATCTGTGCCGCCCATTGAGGGAGTCGTGGATTAAGGGGTCCTCGGGTGGCCGGATTACTCGTTATGGGCCGGACTGGTGGGCCATGAAGATCACTACAGAAGATTATCTCCCGTATCCGGATAGGACTCCTATATGTGTAGAATGGCAAGTTTAAAGTTCGGGTGTAATGTTTCCTTTCTCTGCAAGATGATTATGTACAACCCTAGGCCCCTCTGGTGCATATATAAACCAGAGGGTTTAGTTCGTAGAGGCAGAATCACAATTACCGTAGGCTAGGCTTCTAGAGTTTAGCCACATCGATCTCGAGGTAGATCAACTCTTGTAATCCTCATATTCATCAAGATCAATCTAGCAGAAAGTAGGGTATTACCTCCATTAAGAGGGCCCGAACCGGGTAAACATCGTGTTCTTGTTTTCCCCTGTTACCATCGATCCTCAGATACACACTTCGGGACCCCCTACCCGAGATCCGCCGGTTTTGACACCAATATTGGTGCTTTCATTGAGAGTTCCACTGTGTTGTCGACAGAAGGATTGATGGCTCACTTCGTCATCAGTGACAACACCACCGCCGTGGAGATCTTCCTCCCTGGTCAGCTTTTCGTGTTTGGCGGTTTCATGCTACGTGCCAATTCGGATGGCCACCTTGAGCAGGTTGACAGCTACACCCCCTGGTCATCAAATTAGGTTTGGAAGTCTGAATTACGTCACCGACGTCCGAGGAGATTTGATCTTCAAAGGATTCGCACCCTCGCCCGTCGCTCCCTGCCTACACAGTAAAGACATCCCAGATCTATCACCCGATCCCGTCCAGGGGTCACCATCCGTGTCTGCTCTAGCCCTAGATCCGGAGCAGCTCAATTCATCCGAAGACGGGAGGATAAACCCCGCCGGACTCTCCCCCTACATGGAATTTTTAACCAGTGGCTCAACGGCAATCGTGCCGCTCACAAACCCAGAATAGAACGGGACTCTCCCAGCCGCTGGGAAGCCAGACTCGTTTCTGATTACGAGCTCCGAACTCACGGGATCCGCACTCTCCAGGCTCGATCAAGTGGTCATCAGTGAGCCTGGCTCTGCAGACCCCCAAACTCATATACAGCTCTCAGTCTTAAACAAGGCGTTGGACTTACTGCAATCTCTCGCCATTACTGAGGATTCATCGCCGAACTGTGCCCAATTAAAACTGGGGGCTAAGATCAGGGAATTTTTCTTCCCACCCACCACCCACTTGGTAGCCACGGTCGAAGACTTAACCGACGTACTAGACTATGCTTCCGAAGACTACGATGGTATGGACCACGACGTCGAAGCAGATCTAGGTCAAAACCCGCCCGTCATCAGGCAATGGGCGGCCACTTCAACCTACGACGTATACATGGTGGACACACCCCAGGAGAAGGGCGACGATGGCGACAAAGATCCAGAGGAGGATAAGCCCGTAGACGAACCTCCTAAGTGCCCGCGTCAGCAGCGCCACTCTCGATCACGTCGAGGAAGGGAAAGTAATTCCGACACTGGAGACAATGAGGCTCCGGAGGACGCCGAAGACCTCACAGAGCCAGCATTGGAGCAGGACGAGCGGGAGGATGGCCAATGCAGTCCCGAACATCTCACTGATCACAATGATTCCAAAGACAGTAACTATCTACCTATCTCTGAAGAGGATGTCAGCCTGAGGGACGACGAATTCATCGTCCCAGAGAAACCCCTCGAATAAGAACGCTTTCAGCGACAACTTATTGCCACAGCAAGGAGCCTGAAAAAGCAGCAGCGGCGGCTTAAAGCCGAGCAGGATACGCTCAACGACGGATGGAATGTAGTGCTAGACGCTGAAGAGAGATATGGCCTTGAGCGCCAAACAAAGAGCTATCCCAAGCGCAAGTTGCTGCCACAATTCGACGACGAGGCCCTTGCGCTAATTTTGTCGAGGCATGATCAGACCGATCAACCGGACCGACCACCCCGTGGACGGGACAAAGCGGCTAGCAATGTCGTATACCAACCCACACCTCCCCACCGTAAAGGAAAGGATACAAAGGCTCAGGGCCATAAGTATGACCTGCGTCAGGACCTGAATAAAAAAACCAGACATGCCAGATCAATATACGGATCAAGAGAAAGTGTTCCCACACAGGATGGCGGCTATCAAACCAAGCACGCTGGATACAACCAAGTTCGGGGTCAACACTGAACACAGATGCCGTTCGAACTACACCATGACATCGCGCGATATAGGGGCGCTGTGCACCCTGTGTGCTTTACCGATGAGGTGATGGATCACCAATTTCCAGAAGGGTTTAAACTTGTAAACATCGAGGCATATGATGGAATGACGGATCCTGCTGTATGGATCGAAGACTTTATTCTTCACATTCACATGGCTCGCGGAGATGACCTCCATGCCATCGAATACTTAGCTTTAAACCTGAAGGGGCCAACTCGGCACTGGTTGAACAGCCTCCCAGAGAACTCCATTGGAAGCTGGGAAGATTTAGAGGATGCTTTTCGGGCTAACTTTCAGGGGACTTATGTCCAGCCACCGGATACTGATGATTTAAGTCACATAATCCAACAACCTGGGGAATCATCCCACAAGCTTTGGAACCGTTCCTAACTAAAAAGAACCAAATCGTCGACTGTCCGGACGCCGAAGCCTTACTGGCATTCAGACACTGTGTTCGAGACGAATGGCTCACAAGACACCTCGGCCAAGAGAAGCTGAGGACAATGGAAGCCCTTACTACACTTATGACCCGCTTTTGCGCGGGCGAAGACAGCTAGTTGGCCCGTAGAAGCAACAGTACCAGTGACCTTGGACCTTCCGAAGTCAGGGATGGTAATGGTAAGCCACGATGAAATAAGAATAAGCGTCGAAACAATAACGGAGAAACAGATGACACGACAGTAAATGGTGGATTCAGCGGCTCCAGGTCCGGTCAACGTAAGAAGTTGTTCAAAGGCAATAGGGATGGTCCATCCAGCCTGGACAAGATATTGGAGAGACCTTGCCAGATTCATGGCACCCCTGGCAAACCTGCAAACCAGACCAACAGAAATTGTTGGGTCTTCAAGTAGTCCGGCAAGTTAAATTCCAAACACATGGGGAAAGGATCCCAAAGCGAGGACGAAGAAGAGCCTCGCCCATCGAATACTGGGGGACAGTGTTCGGGAACGCAGTATTTCAAAAAATTTCCTACGATCACACAAGATCTATCTAGGGGATGCATAGCAACGAGAGGGGCGAGTGTGTCTACGTACCCTCGTAGACCGAAAGCGGAAGCGTTTAGTAACGTGGTTGATGTAGTCGAACGTCTTCGCGATCCAACCGATCAATACCAAACGCATGGCACCTCCACGATCTGCACACGTTTAGCTTGGTGACGTCCCTCGTACTCTTGATCTAGTTGAGGCCGAGGATGAGTTTCTTCAGCACGACGGCGTGTTGACGGTGATGATGAAGTTACCGACACAGGGCTTCGCCTAAGCACTACGACAAATATGACCGAGGTGTAAAACTATGGAGGGGGGCACCACGCACGGCTAAAGATCAACTTGTGTGTCTATGGGGTGCCCCCCTCCCCCGTATATAAAGGAGGGGAGGAGGAGGCCGGCCGGCTACAAGGGGCGCGCCAAGGGGGAGGAATCCTACTCCTAGTAGGAGTAGGTTTTCCCCTTTCCTAGTCCAAGAAGGAGAAGAAGGGAAACAGGAGAGAAGATAAGGAAGGAGGGGGGCTTCCCCTTGTCCAATTTGGACTGGGCAAGGGGGGGGGGGTGGGCGCCACCTCTGGAAGGCCCTCTCTCTTCTCCACTAAGGCCCATTGTGGCCCATTAATCCCCTGGGGGTTCCGGTAACCTCTAGGTACTCCGGAAAATACCCGATACACTTCGGAACCATTCCGGTGTCCGAATATAACCTTCCAATATATCAATCTTTATGTCTTGACCATTTAGAGACTCCTCATCATGTCCGTGATCTCATCCTGGACTCCGAACAACCTTCTGTACATCAAATCACATAACTCATAATACATATTGTCATCGAACGTTAAGCGTGCGGACCCTACGGGTTCGAGAACTATGTAGACATGACCGAGACACATCTCCGGTCAATAACCAATAGCGGAACCTGGATGCTCATATTGGTTCCTACATATTCTGCGAAGATCTTTATCGGTCAAACCGCACAACAACATACGTTGTTCCCTTTGTCATCGTTATGTTACTTGCCTGAGATTCGATCATCGGTATCATCATACCTAGTTCAATCTCGTTACTGGCAAGTCTCTTTACTCATTCCGTAATGCATCATCCCATGACTAACTCATTATTGACATTGCTTGCAAGGCTCATAATGATGTGTATTACCGAGAGGGCCCGGAGATACCTCTTCGATACACGGAGTGACAAATCCTAATCTCGATCTATGCCAACTCAACAAACACCATCGGAGACACCTGTAGAGCATCTTTATAATCACCCAGTTATGTTGTGATGTTTCATAGCACACAAGGTGTTCCTCCGGTATTCGGGAGTTGCATAATCTCATAGTCATAGGAACATGTATAAGTCATGAAGAAAGCAATAGCAATAAATTAAACAATCATAGTGCTAAGCTAACGGATGGGTCTAGTCCATCACATCATTCTCTAATTATGTGACCCCGTTCATCAAATGACAACACATGTCTATGGCTAGCAAACTTAACCATCTTTGATTTACGAGCTAGTCAAGTTGAGGCATACTAGGGAGACTCTGTTTGTCTATGTATGCACACATGTACTAAGTTTCTGGTTAATACAATTCTAGCATGAATAATAAACATTTATCATGATATAAGGAATTATAAATAACAACTTTATTATTGCCTCTAGGGCATATTTCCTTCAGTCTCCCACTTGCACTAGAGTTAATAATCTAGATTACATAGTAATGATTCTAACACCCATGGAGTCTTGGTGCTGATCATGTTTTTCTCATGAGAGGGGCTTAGTCAACGGGTCTGCAACATTCAGATCCGTATGTATCTTGCAAATCTCTATGTATCCGTCCTTGAATTGATCGTGGATGGAATTGAAGTGTCTCTTGATGTGCTTGGTTCTATTTTGAAATCTGGATTCCTTTGCCAAGGCAATTGCACCAGTATTGTCACAGAAGTTTTTCATTAGACCTGATGCACTAGGTATTACACCTAGATCGGATATGAACTCCTTCATTTGCTGCATCCGAAGCAGCTATGCTTCACATGTAGATCTTGCCACGACGCTCTACTTAGAACTGCACCCACTGACAGCTCCACCATTCAATAAAAATACGTATCTGGTTTGTGACTTAGAGTCATCCGGATCAGTGTCAAAGCTTGCATCGACGTAACCGTTTACGATGAGCTTTTTGTCACCTCCATAAACGAGAAACATATCCTTTGTCCTTTTCAGGTATTTCAGGATGTTCTTGGACGCTGTCCAGTGATCCACTCCTGGATTACTTTGGTACCTCCCTACTAAACTAATAGCAAGGCACACATCAGGTCTGGTACACAACATTGCATACATGATAGAACCTATGGCTGAGGCATAGGGAATGACTTTCATTTTCTCTCTATCTTTCGTAGTGGTCGGGCGTTGAGTCTGACTCAACTTCACACCTTGTAACACAGACAAGAACCCTTTCTTTGCTTGATCCATTTTGAACTTCTTCAAAAGTTTATCAAGGTATGTGCTTTGTGAAAGTCCAATTAAGCATCTTGATCTATCTCTATAGATCTTGATGCCCAATATATAAGCAGCTTCACCGAGGTCTTTCATTGAAAATTTCTTATTCAAGTATCCTTTTATGCTATTTAGAAATTTAGTATCATTTTTGATCAACAATATGTCATCCACATATAATATCAGAAATGCTACGGAGCTCCCACTCACTTTCTTGTAAATACAGGCTTCTCCAAAAGTTTTGTATAAAACCATATGCTTTGATCACACTATCAAAGCGTATATTCCAACTCTGAGATGCTTGCACCAGTCCGTAAATGGATCACTGGAGCTTACACAATTTGTTAGCAACTTTTGGATCGACAAAACCTTCCTGCTCCATCATATACAACTCTTCTTTAAGATATCCATTAAGGAATGAAGTTTTGACATCCATTTGCCAAATTTCATAATCATAAAATGCGGCAATTGCTAACATGATTCAGACGGAATTAAGCATCGCTACGGGTGAGAAGGTCTCATCGTAGTCAACTCCTTGAACTTGTCGAAAACCTTTTGCAACAAGTCGAGTTTTGTAGACAGTAACATTACCATCAGCGTCAGTCTTCTTCTTGAAGATCCATTTATTCTCTATGGCTTGCCGATCATCGAGCAAGTCAACCAAAGTCCACACTTTGTTCTCATACATGGATCCCATCTCAGATTTCATGGCCTCAAGCCGTTTCGCGGAATGTGGGCTCATCATTGCTTCCTCATAGTTCGTAGGTTCGTCATGGTCAAGTAACATGACTTCCAGAACAGGATTACCGTACCACTCTGGTGCGGATCTTAGTCTAGTTGACCTACGAGGTTTGGTAGTAACTTGATCAGAAGTTTCATGATCATCATCATTAGCTGCTCACTAATTGGTATAGGAATCACTAGAACTGATTTCTATCATGAACTACTTTCCAATAAGGGAGAAGGTATAGTTACCTCATCAAGTTCTAGTTTCCTCCCACTCACGTCTTTCGAGAGAAACTCCCTCTCTTGAAAGGGTCCATTCTTAGCAACGAATATCTTGCCTTCGGATCTATGATAGAAGGTGTACCCAACAGTCTCGTTTAGGTATCCTATGAAGACACATTTCTCCGATTTGGGTTTGAGCTTATAAGGTTGAAGCTTTTTCACATAAGCATCGCAGCCCCAAACTCTAAGAAACGACAACTTAGGTTTCTTGCCAAACCACAGTTCATATGGTGTCGTCTCAACAGATTTTGATGGTGCCCTATTTAACGTGAATGCAGCCATATCTAAAGCATAACCCCAAAACGATAGCGGTAAATCAGTAAGAGACATCATAGATCACACCATATCTAATAACAGTGCGGTTACGATGTTCGGACACACCATTATGCTGTGGTGTTCCAGGTGGCGTGAGTTGCTAAACTATTCCGCATTGTTTCAAATGAAGACCAAACTCATAACTCAAATATTCACCTCCACGATCAGATCGTAGAAACCTAATTTTCTTGTTACGATGATTTTCCACTTCACTCTGAAATTCTTCGAACTTTTCAAATGTTCCAGACTTATGTTTCATCAAGTAGATATACACATATCTGCTCAAATCATCTGTGACGGTCAGAAAATAACGATACCCGCTGTCGGTGTCAAAACCGGCAGATCTCGGGTCGGGGTCCCGAACCGTGTGCCTAAGGATCGAGGGTAATAGGAGGCAGGGGACACGATGTTTTACCCAGGTTCAGGCCCTCTTGATGGAGGTAAAACCCTACGTCCTGCTTGATTGACTTTAATGAGTATAGGGGTTACAAGAGTTGATCTACCATGAGATCATAATGGCTAAACCCTAGATGTCAAGCCTATATGATTATGATTGTGATTGCCTCTACAGACTAAACCCTCTGGTTTATATGGGCACAAAAGGGGGCTAGGGTTGTACAGAGTCGGTTTACAGAGAAAAGAATCTTCATATCCGAATGCCAAGCTTGTCATCCATGCAAAGGAGAGTCCCATCCGGACACAGGGGAAAGTCTTCTATCTTGTATCTTCATGGCCCATTAGTCCGACCCATGTTACATAGCCCGCACGCCCGAGGACCCCCTAATCCAGGACTCCCTCAGTAGCCCCTCAACAAGGCTTCAATGACAATGTGTCTGGCGCGCAGATTGTCTTCAACATTGCAAGGCGGGTTCCTCCTCCGAATACTCGAAAGTAGTTGATCAAAAGAACTATATCCAGCTTTGTACAATAGTTACAACCTTGAGCCACGAGGGCAAAACACTTTAACCAAAAATAGGTTTTGTCTTCTGACAACTTTTTCAGCAAGGTATCGTGTTCCGACCTTATTATTATTTCGAACCATTTTCCAGCCTTCCGTTTCGCGTTTCGAGACACGACATTTATTGACACATCTTGTCAAAGCAGAGATCGTGTCCCCTTATTGCGGGATTCTCTACGGATTTGGGTAATCCAACCGTGCCACTCGCACAACTCCTGGGGAGTAGGCGAGTGTTAAGGCTTGTGGGGGGGGGCACACTGCCTTTATAAGGAGACAAGGATCCACCTATTTACCCCACACCTTCTTCTTCCTCAACCCATCCGCCCTCGAGCTCCAGCGCCCAAGCTTTGATCCTTTCCGTCCCCAGAAAACACTCTAGCCATGTCTGGATCTAGAACACAGGGCAAGTAGATGGCCTCCTCCGTCACAGAGGAGAGCATCAAGGAGCTCCGGGAAGCGGGGTATTTATCCAAGGAAATCGCCCACCGGCTACTGGCCAAGAAGCAGATCATCCCTACTCTAGAGCCCTGTGAGAGAGTAGTATTTATTCCTCATTTCCTTCGCGGATTAGGGTTTCCCCTCCATCCTTTCGTCCGCGGCCTTATGTTTTACTATGGGCTAGATTTCCATGATCTAGTCCCGAATTCTTTTCTCAACATTTCGGCGTTCATCGTCGTGTGTGAGGCATTCCTCCCCACTTCGGCCTATGGCTCAAGGTGTTCAATGTGAAGCCAAAAGTGGTGGATGGTCAACACGCAGAGTGCGGCGGCGCCATGGTGAGTGAGGGAGTCCTGGATTAGGGGTCTCCGGACAGCTGGATTATATTCTTTGGCCGGACTGTTGGACTATGAAGATACAAGATTGAAGACTTCGTCTCGTGTCCGGATGGGACTCTACTTGGCATGGAAGGCAAGCTAGGCAATACAGATATGGGTATCTCCTCCTTTGTAACCGACCTTGTGTAACCCTAAACCTCTCTTGTGTCTATATAAACCGAAGGGTTTTAGTCCATAGGACAACAACCATAACATACAATCATACCATAGGCTAGCTTCTAGGGTTTAGCCTCTCTGATCTCGTGGTAGATCTACTCTTGTACTACCCATATCATCAATATTAATCAAGCAGGACGTAAGGTTTTACCTCCATCAAGAGGGCCCGAACCTGGGTAAAACATCGTGTCCCCTGCCTCCTGTTACCATCCGGCCTAGACGCATAGTTCGGGACCCCCTACCCGAGATTCGCCGGTTTTGACACCGACATTGGTTGTTTCATTGAGAGTTCCGCTGTGCCGTCGCCACCAGGAAGGATGCCTCATCCCGTATTTAAAGACGACACTGTTGCTGAGGGAGCTTTGGCTATCGGCCAAACTCTCTGACTAGGTGGTTTTCTTATGACTGCCTGTTCGGCCACTGCGCCAACGATGACTTCTCGGGTCATCAAAAGCAATCTTCACGTCAACTCGGAACTCGTCGAGCAGTTAGATCCAATGGAGCTCTCTTCCCTGAACGAGCTCTTGGATCACATCGCCGCCCTGGGAGTCGCTACAGACTACGATCAGATTGGGCCTAAACCCGATCTGAGAGAGATCAACTCTCCCCAGGTCACCCATCACGTTGCAGTGGTGGAGGAACAATGCGGCAAGCCTTCATCTATCTTAAAGACTAGCTACGTCCGGATTCCCGATCCCTCCAAGCGGGATACCCACAGAGGGGAGGACGTCACTCAAGACCTAAACCTAGAGTCAGGCAGCGGGCTAGATTTATTGGAAAACATCCAAGAATCCAAACTTCCGAGTTCGGAAACTCCTTGGCCCCGGAGTCTCAGATTGGGGGAGGATTCGGGTTCAATTCCACCCACCCACCCAAACATAAGAGATCTATCCCAAATTAGGCAAGAGACTGAAGAAACAGTACACCATTACTGGGCCAGATTCCTCCTGGTCATGAACAGGATAAAGGACTGCCGCGAGGAGGACGCAATTTCATTCTTCTGCAATAATTGCACGGACAAGGGAATCCTCAACGCCATAAGTCGCCGCGAAATTACACGCTTTGCCGAGTTGGTGTCCATAAGACGAAAGTACTGTGCGATGGAAAGCGCCTGTAAAACCGAAATAAAAGTTTGGGATAATCTGGCCCTGAATACAAACCCAGTCCGAAATAAAATGGTGCATTATCACAATACACCTGGGTTAACTATCAAAAGCAAAAGCCCTCTACGGGGCAAGGAACCGTACTGGAGGGATGGCTCAACGGACCCTGCAAAATTCACAGTACAGCGGATGCAATACCAACGCACAGCCTTAGAGCATGTTGGATACTACGGCAGGTGGCCAAAAGTGGTGAGGATATACTCCTCCCAAATACCACAGAGCACCATCCCATGGACAACAATACGGTGTTAACGGTCTTTGAGACCTTCGCGTCAAATAATAGACGCAAGCGAACACTCCGCAGCATGGCCGAAATCTGCCACGTAGCAGAAATAAATCCTTGGAGTGACAAAGCTATTACCTTCAATGCCAGTGACGAACCTAAATTCCGAATAGCCCGAGCACCAGCCGCACTGGTCCTCAGTCCAATCATGGACGGCTTTCGACTCACCAAGGTACTCATGGACGGCGGCAACGGATTAAACCTTATCTATGAGGAAACTCTTCAAAAGATGGAAATAGACTGGAGCCGCATTGAGAAAAGTAGCACAACCTTTAGAGGAATCATCCCCAGTCGGGAAGCATGCTGTGCTGGGAAAATCACACTAGATGTGGTATTCGACACGCCGGATAATTACAGGTCCGAAGAAATTACATTCCAAGTGGCCCCTTCAGCAACGGATACCACGCTCTATTAGGGCGGCAGGCGTTTACAATCTTCCAAGCCATACCCCATTACGGGTACATGAAGCTCAAAATGCCTGGGCCCAACGGAATCATCACTCTTGCTAGTGATCCGGACATAGCACTCCGTGCCGAAAATAAGACAGCCGCACTGGCCCTCGAGGCACTATCCGAAGCCCTAGTGGCCGAGGAACTAACTGCGCTGCGCTCCACGGTGAACAGGGACGACGTGATACTCGATTAAAGATCCAAGTCCCCCTCCTTTAAACCGGCAGACGAAATAGTCAAATTTCAAGTCCATCCAACGGACCCTACAAAAACAGCTTCCATCAGGGCACAATTAAACCCTGATGTCGACGCTGCACTGTGAGAGTTCCTACGCGAGAACTGGGACATTTTTGCCTGGCACCCTTCAGACATGCCAGGAATCCCACGCAGGCTTGCCGAGCACAGCCTAAATATCCTAAAAGGATTCAAGCCAGTCAAGCAGGCTCTTCGGCGTTTCTCCAAACCTAAGAGACAAGCCATGGGAGAGGAACTAGCCAAGCTATTGGAGGCCGGATTCATCAGAGACATAAAACATCCGGACTGGCTAGCAAACCTGGTGATGTTACCAAAGAAGGACAAATCCTGGCGCTTGTGCATCGATTTTAAGGACCTTAACAAGGCCTGCCCAAAGGATCCCTTCCCCCTCCCCCGCATCGATCAAATCATCGACGCTACCACAGGACACGATTCATTGTGTTTCCTCGACGCATACTCTGGCTACCATCAAATTAAAATGGCAGAGCCAAACCAAGCCGCAACGGCATTCATCACACCATACTGCCCATTCTGCTTCAACACAATGCCCTTCGGGCTCAAAAACACCGACACAACATATCAGCGCATGATTCAGACATGTCTGGCAAACCAGATCGGCAAAACAGTGGAGGCATACGTAGATGACGTGGTCGTCAAAACCAAGCATGTCGAATCTCTAGTAGACGACTTGAGGCTCACATTCGATAACCTCCGAACATATGACATCAAGCTCAATCCGGAAAAATGTGTTTTCGGCGTACCGGCCGGAAAGCTCCTGGGATTCATTGTCTCTAGTAGAGGTATTGAAGCTAATCCGGCCAAAATCCGAGCGTTGTCATAGTTGTCTACCCCAACAGACCTCAAACAAATACAAAAATTGACCGGATGCGTGGCGGCTCTAAGCCGCTTTATCTCCCACTTGGGAGAAAAGGCATTACCCCTTTATCGCCTCCTCCGGCGCACCGAACACTTCGAGTGGACGGATGCCGCCACGACCGGACTCAATGAAATAAAAGCCATATTGGCAACAAACCCAGTCCTGGCCGCGCCAAACATTGGCGAACCAATGCTATTATACATTGCGACAACTCATCAAGTAGTAAGCGTAGTGCTCGTTGTCGAGCGAGAAGTGGACGGACACAAATTCCCCCTTCAAAAGTCGGTTTACTATGTGTCCACTGTCCTTACTCCATGCGAATCATGGTACCCGCATTATCAAAAGATAGCGTACGCGGTATTTATGGCATCCCGGAAGCTACGACACTACTTTCAAGAGTGTTCGATAATGGTAGCCTCGGAAGTACCACTTAACGATATTATAAACAACCGCGACGCGACGGGCCGGATTGCCAAATGGGCCATTGAGCTCCTCCCGTTCGACATAACTTACAAGCCACGGCGAGCTATTAAGTCGCAAGTTTTGGCTGACTTTGTCGCCGAGTGGACGGAAGCCGTACTCGCTAAGGAGTACGACACATATTCAAACTGGATCATGCACTTCGACGGCTCCAAAATGTTGAATGGTCTGGGGGCTGGCGTCGTTTTGACGTCCCCAACAGGAGATACAGTTTAATACGTACTACAGATAATGTATACGGACTCCAACAACACAGCCGAATATGAGGCCCTTCTACATGGTCTCCGGATAGCAGTATCCATGGGCATTCAACGCCTAGAGGTGCGCGGGGATTCAAACCTGGCGATATCCCAAATAAATGGAGACTTTGATGCCAAGGATCCGAAAATGGCAGCTTATTGCAATGCCGTCCTAAAAATGTCAGCTCGGTTCGAGGGGCTCGAATTTCACCATGTGGCCCGGGAAAACAATCAGGTGGCGGATATCCTCGCCCGCATCGGTGCAAAACACGATGCGGTCCCTCCCAACATATTTCTGGAAAGGCTCTTCAAGCCATCCGTAGCATGGGAAGGGGACACCGGTAACAACAGTCCGGACCCGGCCAAAATACCCGATACCGAACTCTCTGACACAATCGGAGGGTCCGCCACCGAAATAACACATTCAGCCCACGAAATAATGGCCACTATTGCCCCGTGGACAGAACCATTCCTGGCCTACCTAACTAGACAGGAACTTCCGGAAGACCAAAATGAGGCACGCTGCATAGTGCGGCGATCCAAGGCCTACAGGGTCCATGATGGAGAATTGTACAAGAAAAGCACTACCGGAGTCCTTCAAAGGTGCATCTCCGAAGAGGAAGGGCGGAACCATTTGGCAGAAATTCACGCCGGACTCGACAGTCATCACGCCGCAGCCCGGGCTCTTGTAAGCAAGGCCTTCCATACAGGATTCTATTGGCCAACGGCCTGGGGAGATGCACATGACTTGGTCCAACGTTGCGCCGGTTGCCAGCTCTTTGCAAATCAAAGCCACATGCCACCCACCGCCCTCTAAACAATCCCCATTACATGGCCCTTCGCGGTCTGGGGGCTTGACATGGTTGGACCCCTTAAAGGGGGAACCCACAAGAAAAAATACTTATTGGTCATGGTGGATAAATTCACCAAATGGATAGAGGCTAAACCGGTTAAAACAGCCGAATCCGGACCGGTGATAGATTTCATATCCGGGGTTGTACACCATTACGGCGTCCCCCACAGCATCATCACTGATAACGGCACGAACTTCATGGACGACAAGGTAAAACTCTGGTGTAGCAAAATGGGCATCAAGCTCGATTATGCTTCAGTCTATCCCCCACAAACCAATGGTCAAGTCGAATGAGCAAACGGTCTTATAATGAGCGGCATTAAACCCATATTAGTGCGTTCCTTAACGGAGTCTGACACGCACTGGGTAGAGGAGCTCGACTCCGTACTCTGGGGGCTGCGGACCACGCCCAATTGTAGTACCGGATATACACCGTTTTTATGGTGTACGACGCAGAGGCAGTCTTGCCCTGTGACATAATTCATGACTCACCTCGAGTGCGCATGTACGAAGAAAGAGAAGCCGAGCTCGATCGGCAGGACAGTCTGTACACCTTGGAGGAAGAGCGCGACGTAGCCAAAGCCCGTTCCGCATTTTACCAGCAACATGCTCGCAGATACCAAAGCAGAGAAGTACGGGCCAAAACATATAACGTTGGCGAACTAGTTCTACGACTGACGGATAAGAACAAGAACAAGCTCGAGCCCAAATGGGAAGGTCCCTTCATTATCGACCAAGTTCTGATCGGTGGAGCGTACCGACTGTGGGATGCATCGACTAGTCGACTCGAGCCGAACCCATGGAATGCAGCCAGGCTTCGAAGATTCTACGCCTAGCACCAGACTCTATGTTAGTCCCCTCCCTTTGTCCATTTTCTGCATATGCATCATCTTTCTTGTTTCCCTTTCTTTCTTTTTCTTATTATTTCTCTAGGCCTTCAAGGGTCACCTTGTGCCTCACTTGTACATTACAGATGCGCTAGCCGCACTCTCCATACCTGGGGGCTTCTTTCACAGAAGCTTAAATTATTAACCTGGGCCTCACGCCCAACACATGTGTTATGCTTCCGCATGTACCTTTTTTCACCATTATATGCATCGATATGACTTAAGTTTTGGCCAAGCTGGGTTGCCTGGCTCTTGTATTTATGCCCTACATTCCCATTAATTCGGCTAGGGCATAAGGGGAGCACCTCTGCGATTGTTACCGCCGGGTCAGCCGGATGTGTACCTCAGACTAGGTGAAGCCGAAAGCTAGCGTTCTTAAGGGAATATTCGGTCGGTGAACAAAAGATGACTTTTATTTATTATCCATATCTGCCCCAGATGCTTTTTCTACACTTCTTATCACAGTCCAGACATGCACTTTAGGGCATGCTTACCCAGGGAAAGGAACCCTTAACGGAACTATTCTCCCTGGAAGATGTTTCTTACTACCCATGTAATATAACATAACTAGTTGGGCACTTGTCTGATAAAGCACTAATGACCCCTACGCCTGGTCTCCACGCATGCCCTGGTTCTTACATAACCGAGAGGGTATTCAGATACACTCCAGACCGTCGGGTCCCGAGGTTGAAGCGAAAAGGTCTGCCACGACAAACGATCTACAATCCGGCTAGAAGGCATTATACATGTCACTTTAAATTATATAGTCAATTTGACTGGTTGAATTCCTCTTCAATACCATCCAATAGGCTGTCTAGTCTACAGTCCTGTTGGGAATACTTTGCGGCCAAATCTACTTGGCCGTACACTAAGCTCACAGGGATCTCCTTCCTATCAGGCCCCACAGGTCCGACTTCGGCCATGTGGTTCGGGTCAGCCTTCGTGTACCGTGTCTTCACCATTGCCCCGGCTTCCCTGGCGCCATGACGGCAGGCCGATATCTTCCATAATCGGAAGCGCCGCCGTGCTCCCTTCAGCTTTTATGCAAGCTCTCCAAGGCCTTCGGGTATGGAGACGGATGGCCACAAGGCCTGGGCGACGCCTTGCATCACTTGCCAAACTCGTTCGTGCAACTATGAGAGCTCGGGAAGAAGGTCACCCGTTGAACCGGGCATTTCCTTGGCAGGACGACCTGTTAGCATACCTACAGACGTAACTCTGTCAGCCAGCTTCCTCGCCGAACTCTTTTTCAAAGTTCATTCAAGCACTTACTAAATATGCCGCGTCGAAGCCGCCGATTCTCCTTAACAGAGTCCGACAGTTGGGCACGAACATCTTTTAGTTCCACGCCCAGCTTGGTGTTGGCATCTAGGAGATCATTCTTCTCCTGCCTCACCCTCGTAAGCACGCTCTCACCGGCCTTCAGCTGGCGTAGGAGCTGTTGCTTATCCAGATTTACTCTAGCGTCATCTACAATTTTATCGTCAGATCTGCATATACGCCGCATCCTATATGACACTTATCATTCGAAGGATATATTACTAGAGGGGGTCTCTTTGGTTTCCCCCGCCGCGGCCAGTGCGGCCTGAAGTTGGGCTCTGCACTCTTCCAGCTCCTGGGACAGTTGAGTATAATTTTCGGTAAGAACCTGCATAACAAATGATCCTTAAATCAGTTATTCTAACTGTTTCAAGTCTCAGGGGCTACTGATATATATAATCACCAAATTTTCTCACCCATATGTCTTTTACATACTGCTCTGTGGCTCTGGCTAGACCATTTTGAGCGGCACGGAGGTACGCATCTCCCGAGTTGAAGGCATCCAATGCCTCTTGGGAGAAACAAGCGTCACGAAGAACAGTCCAGCGACGCCTGTGGTTCATGGCACTTTCCACCTCGGAATTGGTGGCGGACAGTTTATCCGCATCCTCTGTCGGAGGAGCGCCTGGCGCAGGCCTCGTATTCGTTCCCGCCCCCGAATCCGGCCTTGGAGCCTGGCTGGTGGAGGCGCAAGATTAGTAGCCTCTCCGGGTATAGTCCGGCGAGCGCTCTTTTTCCTGAAAAGAAGGCATGGGCGTTAATATGCCTCTAAGAATAATGTCTTGCAATAAAGACGACGCGCCGTACCGCTATGCCGGTGTCTCAATCCGGACTGCGGGTCTTTTCAGCCTGCTTGGCCTCGCGGCCCCTTGTTGGCTACTCGCCGCAGGCTCAGCCTTCCGCCTCAAGGACCTCCCCTGCAAAACACGGCTGTTATACGGCAATCAAAAACACGCAAGGACGGATCCCTTTTTGAAGTACTGGGACTTCGGTCTCAGTCACCTGTGAGTAGGGATGGCAATGGATCAGGTTTGGGGCGGGTGGAGCTGGTCCAAATCCAACCCATGACCCATCTTCCTACCCTCTGCCCATCCACCAAATTATCCATGGGCAAAACTTGTGCCCATGTCCAAACCCACTGGATACCCACATACCCATGGAGCTCCATGGGCATAGAAAAGTCAGCATGAAGCCTTCCCAAAGAACAAATTAACTCATCATCATTCACTCACAAATGACAACATAAGCTACATGCATAAGTAGGCAACAAGTAATACGATGAGTCCTTAAGTGTGACATACCAGAGGTTGATTCTCTAGCATATAGCTCATGGAACAAGTTGCATATTTCCTGCCATTTCCCATTGATTCGCTCTTTCTACCATCACTGGCATATGGCCCCACATGTCATACGGGTATCCATTGGATATCCATGGAGCACAAACTATAACCATGCCCAACCCGGCTGTTCGTGGGTATCCATATCCATGGACCCATGGGCGAAAATGTGCTCCATACCCTTGCCCAATCGGGTCGGGTATCCATGGGTATCCAGATCCGTGGATAAAATTGCCATCCCTACCTGTGAGGCTGGAAGTAGCCCAGGGTAATCGGCTGTAACGACCACCAAAGCGTTGTCATTACTCAATTGGTAAAATACCCCATCAATCAGCTCCACAGATATGTCCGGATCCTCCTGGGAGGCCGGGTCAAGGGACCGTCCAGGGTCCTCGGGTTGTGGAGGGGGGTTGTTTATCTCCCTTACAGCCTGGCGCAGCTCCTGCATTAAAATCGCTTGACTGAATACTTAACTATGGGAATACGAAACGGATGGGCGAGAAAAAGTCTCCGCTTACCCAGCTCGGAGGATTGTACATAGAAAATCCGCCCTGAGGGTTGACACGAAGGAATTCCTCCTCTTCTCCCTTGTACAAAGTGGATAAGATCTTTATTAGATCAGCAACCGATCCCGGCCCTTTACGGCTATGGAGGGTGGCGTCATCCTCCCTGTTGAAATCCCACATGGGGTGGCCTCTATATTGAAGCGGCTGCACCTCCCCCCCCGAATAATACATATGGCCATGACCTCGATCATGGTCAATCCGGATCGAGCTAAAAAACTTATCCGGCTCATCAGGTAAAGAACGTCCCTGTCATCTTCCTCCAGGGAGCTCCATGGATGCCAGCTCTGGTGCTTCTTCAAAGGGGCGTTGTCAAACTCAGGAAGGCCAATTCTAATAGGATCCGGGAGGGGGACGTCTTCTATATAAAACCATTCTGAAGGCCAGTCTTCGGATGTCTTCTTTGGGGTTCCGGACAGGTATCCGGTCCTGGCAATACGCCACACTTCGGCTCCGCCCACTTGATATATTGACCCCTTCTGAGAACGGGGCACAAGGCAGGACAGCTTCTTCCACAGAGCGAAATGAGCCTCACAGCCCAAAAACAACTCGCAAAGGGCTACGAATCCCGCGATATGCAGCATTGAGGCAGGCGTAAGGTTGTGCAACTGGAGGCCGTAGAACTCCAGGAGCCCCTGGAGAAACGGATGAATTGGAAATCCGAACCCTCTTACCAAATAAGGGACAAGGCATACCCACTCTCCCTTGGAGCGATTGGGAAGGCTCTCCGCTTGCTCTCTGCCATTATAGGTGGCGAGCCCGGCTCGAACCGGGACCATGTACGTTGGGGGAAGAAATCCCTTGGTCTGAAGCATCACTAATTTGCTGTGCGGGACGGAACATCTCTCCCAATCTCCAGGCTTGGGGCTAGGGGAGCGAGAGGAGGAGCTGCATCGACCGGCCATGATGGAATGGATCTCTATCAAATGCGCTTTGATGAAGGCTCGCCAAGGGAGGATGGTGTGATTTGGATCTGAATCCTCGTCTTTTTAATAGGCAGCTCATTCACACAGCTAGGGGGGTAAATATAAAAACACCCTGGCTCTTCACATTCGCTCGACACGTGGAAAGTGGCCATTATTGGGCATGGAAGCCAAGGAGTGCAACATTCACAACAGGCCGGACACTATTTCAACAGGTACACGGAATTTGGAGAGGACCCGCCTTGCAATGCCGAAGACAATCTGCGCGCCGGACTCGTCGTCATTGAAGCCTGGTTCAGGGGCTACTGAGGGAGTCCTGGATTAGGGGTCTCCGGACAGTCGGATTATATTCTTTGGCCAGACTGTTGGACTATGAAGATAAAAGATTGAAGACTTCGTCTCGTGTCTGGATGGGACTCCACTTGGCGTGGAAGGCAAGCTAGGCAATACGGATATGGGCATCTCCTCCTTTGTAACCGACCTTGTGTAACCCTAACCCTCTCCGGTGTCTATATAAACCAAAGGGTTTTAGTCCGTAGGACAACAACCATAAATACAATCATACCATAGGCTAGCTTCTAGGGTTTAGCCTCTCTGATCTCGTGGTAGATCTACTCTTGTATTACCCATATCATCAATATTAATCAAGCAGGACGTAGGGTTTTACCTCCATCAAGAGGGCGTGAACCTGAGTAAAACATCGTGTCCCCTGCCTCATGTTACCATCCAGCCTAGACGCACAGTTCGGGACCCCCTACCCGAGATCCGCCGGTTTTGACACCGACAGTGAGCAAGCTCCCCATCGTCACTTGGGCCAAAGGCACCTTCATGGAGACCATGAAGGGGTGGCAGGAGGAGTGGTTCTACGTTATGGAACCCCGTGACGCCTCATGGTCCGCCACTCCGGACTTCAAAACCGGTCCGCCAATGCAGCTCACATCATGGCTCAAGAAGGGCCTAGATTGGGCGTCACCTGACGAGGTGATGATGCTGCAAAAGCGCGTCAAGATCATGGTGGACAAGAACACCGTCCTCGCCAGCGTGATCCAGGTGATGCTATTTCGCCGGATTCTCCACTGCCAACACTGGACTTCCCCTATGTGGGGTTTTGATCCAGAAAATCCTCGGACCCTGTAGTGGTTCTTCGGCACGAAGCACGAAGATATATGGAAACTGCTGTTCAAGGCCCAAAAGTCATGGCCACCAACGACCGAAGACCTCGGCCATGACTGCGCTCATCCAACCACTCCAGTAAGTTTTTCGGATTTATAATCATATCCTTGATTTGTAGATCCCAGGAGTAAGTTCAACCCCTCCCCTTGTCTTCTAGGGCTGGATGAAGAAGGCAGAGCGGATCAAGTGTCCGGCTCCCTTGCCCGAAGACCCAGCTATTCCTCTTTTGACGAAGATGCTGGTTCCGGCGCCATACCTGGCGCCGGAAAAGAAGGCCAAGAAGAAGGGCAAGGAGGTTTGTAGTGGCCTTCACCAAAAAGGTGCTTCAGACATATCATCCGAAGACACCAAAACTCTCTCCTCCCATGATGAAGATGAGGAGGAAGAGGAGGAGCACAATTCTCCCCCAAGGGGGAAAGAAGAAAAGAGGAGCTTCCACATATCTAGAAGCGGAAGCGTCCAAGAAGGGGAAACTCTCCCTTTCAGACAATTCAGAGTCAGATGCTGAAGTCGTCCCCGAATGGAACCCCAGGCCGAAGCCTTCGGTCGAATCGTAAGTTTTTAAGTATAATGTATGTATCCAGTTTATGCCTTGTGATTCTAAAGCACAAAATAATCTATTGTAGTCTGGCTCGCGATCTCCCCCAGCGATCATCGTCATCTGGGAATTCGCTGGGTTCTGACATGATGGCGAGCGAGTCGCCTCCACCGGCCTCTCCACCCACTGCTACGGATAACACCGAAGTGTTGTCCCGAAGGGCCTCTCCAGGACACGGAGAGGTTCGGGAAGCCGTCAAGGTGGCATCAGAGGGCAATACCTCTGCAGCTAAAAACATGGGGGAGCGAACCCCCATGGAGACTGGCAACGGTGGCCATGCCCAATTAGGCCCCAACCAAATATCGTTCCGGAGGCCACTACGGCTCCGAAATCAGGCGAGCGGCCTCCTTCGAAAGAAGGAGGTGTGTCATCTCCTCCGGCGACCTCTGTCAATCCGGAGGTGTCGGACACTCTGATGGAAGCGCTTCAGAGAGCCTGCATCATTGAAGAACATCGTACCCTTATGGGTGCGGTGGTTGAAAAGGTTTGGTCCGCTAAGAGCGGATTGAACGAGGCCTACATTAGCCTTTCGAGAGGCTTTGAGGTATGCAACATAATGCCTTTTAGCTATATAAGAAGAATGACTATGTATAGATAGTAGCCCCTGAGACTTTGTTCAGTGTTCGCAAAGAAAGGCCGAACAGAGGATCTAATAACTTGTACAGGAGATTAACATACATATCTATTTGAATCGAACAGGCTACAATGCAGGCGTCCGCTTCCCATGCCACCGAAGCGTCTGAGCTGAGGAGAAAGTTAGAGGAAAAGCAAGGTATGTGATACCAAAAATGAGTCTAAAATAATATCAGCAATAATTTGTCAGCTGAGTGAGTGTGATAACTTTGCTCATAGCTGATGCATCTGAGGTCGAGACCCTCAAGAGTGCACTGGCCGAGGCCAAGAAAGAGGCAGAGGAGGAACAAGCCGCCCGCCTAAAACATGAGTCAAGGGTGGAGGAAGTCCCGCAAGAGCTCTAGGATGCTATAAGAAAATGTGAGTCCTTAGAGCGCAAGATTGTGGGTCAAAAATCCGAACTTGCAAAGGCCCTCCAAAGTGCACAGGAGGCTCGGGCCGAAGCCCAAAGCGTATGCTGGGAGATCCAAGAGGCGAAGAAGATTGCGGCGGGTAAGGCCTTTAACAAGCAGAGCACATTTGCGAAAAGGAAATATATCTTACTGACCCGGATTTGGACTTCTCCAGGAGCGTTTGCGGACCTGCCCCGGAGTGTTGCCGATGCCGCGGAGTTCTTCCGAGCCGAAGAGGGGAGCTCGACGGAAAAGTTGTTCTGGTCGCAGTACCTTGCACCTGAGCATCCCGTGCCCCTTAGCGATCAGCTGAAGCAGTTGACCGAACTGCATAGGGTGGCCGGATTGGCCGTGAGGGATTTTATAATCCGTCTGTGGCCTGCCGAATGCATACCCACCAGCTACTTCGAGCTCATGAAGCAGCTGGTCAGTGCCTGCCCCCGGCTTGATGCCGTGAAGCGGTCGCTCTGTATCAAAGGTGCGCGGTTGGCCTTCGCCCGTGACAAAGTGCAGTGGGCAAAAATGGACGCCATCTGTATCAAAGGTCCAGCAGTCGTCAGGCGATTGCGACGCCAAAGACGCAAACATGGCGAGCTACCGCTTCCTCGTTCAGCAACTCAGTGGATATTTTGAGGGGTGCAAGTTTCTCCATGTGCCAAGAAACGACAACGACCAAGCAGACGCCCTGGCACGAATCGGCTCCACCCGTCAAGCAATACCGTCCTGCGTCGCCCTTCAGCGCCTCCTCAAGCCATCTGTCAAGCCATCGCCAGAGTCAGACTCTATCTTTGTGTCGGCTCCTCCTGATGTAGTCGAATCCGACTTGAGAGCCCCCGCAGACGGCACGAGTATTCCGGCAGGCGGTGCGGGGATCATGGCAGTCGCACCCGGCCCGGGGACTGAGGCAGTCTGCCCGGAGACTCTAGAGCCCGGCCCGGGGACTGCGCCAATCGGTTTGGGGACTTCATCAACACAGCAAGTGGCAGCCGACTCGAACCCACCGCCTCCCGGCCCAGCCGCCCTCTTCCAAGTCGCAGTCCTGACAGTTGCGGAAATTGCAGCCCCTTCGTGGGCCCAGCCCATCCTCAAATTCCTGGTGAACAAAGAGCTGCCAACTGACGAGATCTTAGCTCGACAAGTGCAACGCCGGGCGGCAGCCTACACCATAGTCAACAGAGAGCTTGTAAGGCACAGTGTCACTGGTGTCTACTAGCGCTGCGTGGAGCCGGAGCAAGGCCAAGCAATTCTCAAGGACATCCATCAAGGCGAGTGTGGCCACCACGCGGCTTCAAGAGCACTCGTCGCCAAAGCCTTCCGGCATGGTTTCTTCTGGCCGACTGCTCTTGAAGACGCCAAGGCCTTGGTCCAAAAATGCAAAGGGTGCCAGAAGTTCCGCTCCAAGCCACATCAGCCGGCTTCTGCACTCAAGACTATTCCCATTGCCTGGCCCTTTGCTGTTTGGGGCCTGGACATGGTGGGACCATTCAAGACAGCACGAGGCGGCTTGACTCACTTACTTGTCGCAGTGGACAAATTCACCAAGTGGATAGAAGCAAAACCAATCACGAAGTTGAATGGTCCGACTGCTATGACCTTCATCTCTGACATCACAATTCGGTACGACATTACCGCACAACATCATCACCGACAACGGCACAAACTTTGCCAAAGGTGCCTTGGCCCATTTCTGCGCGACGCAGGGCATCCAACTGGACTTAGCGTCCGTTGCCCATCCGCAGTCCAACAGCCAGGTAGAGCAAGAAAACGGCCTCATCCTGTCCGGCATCAAGCCTAGACTGGTCAAGCCTCTGGAGCATTCGACCGGCTGTTGGCTCGACGAGCTGCCGGCCGTCCTCTGGAGCCTGCGCACAACTCCAAACAAGTCAACCGACTTCACACCCTTCTTCCTCATCTATGGTGCCGAAGCCGTCATCCCAACGGACATAGAATTCGACTCCCCTCGAATCACCATGTACACCAAAGAGGAAGCAGAAGAAGCATGCCAAGACGGCGTCGATCTGCTGGAAGAGGGCCGGCTGTTGGCACTCAGCCGGTCCAGCATCTACCAGCAGAGCCTGCACGATACTACAACCGGAAGGTCAAGCCGAGATCTTTCCAAGAAGGTGATCTTGTGCTCCGGCTGATACAACGAACAGCCGGCCAGCACAAGCTCTCAGCACCTTGGGAAGGCCCTTTCATCATCAGCAAAGTGTTGGGCAACGACTCCTACTAACTGACCGACGCTCAGAAGCCCCGAGCACGCAAGAGGGACGACTCCGGCAAAGAGACGGAGCGGCCATGGAATGCAAATCTCCTTCGAAGATTTTACAGTTAATGCAGTATGTACCACGCTAACTTTTGTATTAAAGTACGAAGACCTCAGGCCCCCCGAGAAGAGCTTGGGGACTGCCCTCTTTTATTTATATGATAAGAATTATGCCTATGAGTATGTTATTCTTTGTTATGCCGTTGGGCACCGGGTTCGACTAGTCGGCCCGGGGACTTGCCGCCTTATACTATGAAATGACTTCCTGCAGCCGGACAAGTAGTGTGTGGCACTTAAGCCGTCTCCTGTCAGAAGCCGCAGCTCGCAGAGCGACTGTCTGGTGGGCAGGAGTAAGGTAGAATGGGTGTCCACATGAAAAATGGCCAAGGACTCAAAAGCAAGTACATAGTTTAAGCCGGCTTCCAGCCTTTTTACAACCGACTCTTGAGCAGCCGGCTCGCCGTTTTCTAATTAACCTGTTAAAAAACCTCTAAATGGCTAAGTACTTGCTTTCCCAAAGAAGCTAAGTACTTGATCCAGCAACAGTCCGCAGAGCGGCTGTCCAACTGGCAAGACGGCAACCAAGGGAAGGCGGCAAAGGAAAAAGCCAAAGAGCAATAAGCAAGAAGAGATAGAACACGGAGAAATATTTACATAGAAAAGGCCCTTGGCCGAATCTTCAAAACAGAAGTTCAAGATACACCCCGCGGGTGGAATTGTGCAAATTAACAAGTTCATCGAGACTATTAAGCAGATAAAAACAAAGATGAAGTGGCAGCCTAGGAAACTATAGACGGATTCGGAGGACCGGAGGGGTCGGCGGTGCCAGTTGCCGGAGCGGCCGGCTGGTTGGTCCCCACTTGGTCACCTCTGGCAGCAGCTGGCTCGATTGGGCGCGGCTCTTTGCTAAAGGCGCAGTCGAGCAGGGGCTGGCCGTCTTCTCCGACCTCTGGCGCCTCCTCCTCGTCTCCTTCCTCCTCCTCGCCTTCTTCCTCGCCACTAGAGTCAATCACCACCGCCGAGTCATCGCCGTCGTCCGGGTTCAGCCCGAACCACTCCAGCGGCGCCTCCTCGCCGTTCTCAGCCCGCTCTGGGACGAAGACGCTGGTGTCGGTGTATTCAGCGATCGACGCTGCGCGCTTGATGAGATCGTCTTCCACGACTGCCAACTCCGCCTGAGCTTCTAGCCGGAACGTGGCTAGCTGGGTTAGACTTAGCCCAGGATACCACGCCTTGGCGAACAATAAGGCCCGGCGTGCTCCAGCCCGGGCCGAAGAGCCCTTCCAGGCGTCAAGGCGGCCAGCCGCTACCTCCAGCCAGTCGGCAGTCCGACTAGGGGTGCGCGGCGCCTGCATATCCGGCCACAGGGTGGCAATCGCCTGGGCGCCAACACATTGAAGCCGACGCAGCATCCGGTGAGCCGGCCGAAGGCGGGCTTTGATGCTCAGGATCTGCTCGCCAAGAGTTCAGGGGGCGTCGGCGGCGATCTATGCGCCGTCCACCCTCCGCCCTTCGCGATCCGCTTCGATGGCTTGGTTGGCGGCGACCGAGTGGCCAGGGAAGAAGTCTGCCAATGCAGAAGAACGAAGAACAAGATTAAAGACTAGAGGTCGACTCAACTAGCAGTCGGCAGCTTAGAAAAGGAAAATGAGGGGAAGCTTACCGTCGACAAGATATTCGATCACATGGAAGCCGGAGACCAGCGTCGTCTCCGTGTCGGTCCAGGAGGAGCGATCAGACGCGAATTCGGCAAGGAGGGCGGTTTCCTTGTCCTCCGCCTCCTTCTGGGCCTTCTTGAGCAGCTCCTTTCGCTCCGCCAGCTGCGTAGCCAGCCGGTCGCGCTCCTCCGCCAGCTGACCGCACTCCTCCTCTTTGACACGCAGCGCAGTGTTGGCCTCGCCCAGCTGCTGCTACAGGGCGGCGTTGGCCTATGAAGAAAAACAAGAAAAGGTGTCAGTCGTCAACTAGGAAGAAAGGTCGCCGGGGAGATCCAGCCCGACTGCTCAGCAGTCGGCCCGAATCTCGGGGACTACACCTTGCGGGTGCGCCAGTGCGCCCCCGTGAAGAAAGGAATCATCAACAAAGAAGAATAGTCGCCGGGGAGATCCGGCCCGACTGCTCAGCAGCCGGCCCAAATCTCCGCGACTATAGTCCGCGGGTGCACCAGCGCGCCCACGCAGAGAAGGAAGAGGACTCACCCCGGCTGTCCGACAAGTCGGCGGTCCGCTTGGCCAACTCCTCAACGTTGGCATTGAAGGCGGTCACGCGAAGATTGTGGTAATCGTGCAACAAAATTTCAGACAAGTGTTGGTACTTGGAACTCGCCGATTAGAGTTCCAAGCCGCCTGCTCAGCAGCCGGCCCGAAACTCGGGGACTACACCCAGTGGGTGCGCTGGTGCACCCCCACAAAGAAGAACAAGAAACAGAAACAAAGAAGGAAGGACGCGTACCCGGATGGCCGCTCACGACACCAGATATGCCTTGGTGCATTCCTTGATGGCATCGCCCTCGGCTCGGAGCTTGGCTTGGACGTCCAAAAGTGCCCGGTTCAACGGGCCTATCCCGCATCCCCGCACCCACCCAATGGGCGCGGCGCTCGTCACCTCGGTGTCCGGGATCGTGGAGGTTGGCACCGGTCTCCAGAGGCCGCGGCGCCGAGGTCGCCTTCGCGAGACCGCAGCGCGTTGGTGTGCCGACCTCGAGAGCCAGGCCCGTCGCCACCACGTTCTCAGTTGGCGGCACCAGCGGGTCCGCCGGCTGCCCGCCTGGCGCGCTCCCGGACGGCGGCGGTGGCGGCATGATTACGTCCGGCGTGGCGATGTCTTCGCCGTCCCTCTCCATGATCAGGTTCTCATCGCCGACTACACCAGTCTGCGCCATGAACTCCGGCGGTGGCGGCGCAGAGTTCAGAGGGACGACGAACACCGCCGACTGGCGGTGTGCGGCTTCTTACGCACGCTTCTTCTCCACGTTGGCGACCTCGGCTTCCGGCAGCTTCTTCAGGGAGGCAGCCTCCGCCTTGTTAGCTTCCGCCTTCTTCAGGCGGGCGGCTTCCCGCTCCTCGCACGCCTCCCGCGCATTCCGCTCCGTCGCCTCCCGGAGGTCGGCGGCCGGATCAATCCGTCGGGTGGTAGAGGAGGTGTCTATCGACTTCGTGACGGAGCCGGCGGCCGACTTCTCAAGAGAGAGCGGGGCCCTAAAGTCCAGAATGTAAAGCAAAGGAATTTCAGACGGAGTGAACGAAGAAAAAGGGGAAGGCGCAAAGGAAGGTAGCACTTACGCAGAAACCAGCTGCGGCGTCTTCACCACCTTGCGGAAGCGGTTGGCCTTTGCGGCCGCTTCATCCCGCTTGGTCGCCGCGGCTGAGCCCTTGGGCTTCTTTGGCCGGCTGCTGAACAGGCTCGTCCTGGACCAGCGCTTCTTAGCGCCGCCTTGGGCGTCCGGCATGGCGGACGAGCTCGCGCCCGGCTGGTGGCGCGGGGCGACCTCCTCGTCATCATCAGGCCAGTCCTCGAGACTGGCCCCAAGTCTCGGGTCACCCACTGCGCCGCTTCCTCCCTCGATGTCGTCCTCTAGCGCTACCGCCCCCAAGTCGGGGTCGTCAACGTCGCTCTCCGCTCGGTCGGGGAGGAATTCGTGGTCCGGCCCCACGGTGCCGGTCGCTGGCTAGAGGAGGGTGTTCTGACCAAAGCCGACTGGTCAGATCGGACAAGACGGACTCGGCAACGAAGAAGTCAGGAGAGTCAAAGAAAAAGAGAAGAAGAAACGACTCACTAGAGGCGGAGGGGCGGCACATGAATACGGCTCCTTGCCGAACTGCCACTCTTCTTTGAGGTCGCAGCTCGCAAGATAATTCACCATGTAGGCTACCTGCTCGTGAGGCATTTCCTTGGTGCACATCCGACTCGGGTCCCGATGCCCGCTCATCTGGCAAATCATGTGGGGCGATCTTGAAGTGGGAGCACTTGGTGCGCCATGAAGGCGGCCAGAAAATCCGGCCCGGTCAGGCCCTCCGACTGCGTCAGTACTCGGAGTCGCGCGACGGCGCCGGCTCCTGCGGGCGTCAGCGTCCTGGCCTGATACGACCAGTTGGGCTGCCTCCCTGCCGGTGGGCCGACTACGTAGGCCGGCAGATTGACCCAGTCTCCCTCCATGGAGACATTCTTCACGTAGAAGTACGACCGCAACCACATCTTCACCGACTTTATTATCTTGATGGAGGGAAACGGGTTGTCGGCCCCCGACCTCCGCACGGTGATGAACGCGCCGCACTGAGCCGTCACGCCCACGGCTTGGGTGCCGAGCTTGGAGTAGAAGAACTCCCCCCAGAGCTCGATGGTGGGGAGAACGCCGAGGAAGCCTTCGCACAAGGTGACGAAGGCGGCCAACAGCACCACCGTGTTGGGGGTGAGGTGGTGCGGCTGGAGACCGTAGAATTCAAGAAAAGAGTGGAAGAATTCATGGGATCCACACTCTCCGGGCTCGATCAAGTGGTCATCAATGAGCCTGGCTCCGCAGACCCCCAAACTCCTATACAGCTCTCACTCTTAAACAAGGCGTTGGACTTACTGCAATCTCTCGCCATTACGGAGGATTCACCGCCGAACTATGCCCAATTAAAACTGGGGGCTGAGATCAGGGAATTTTTCTTCCCACCCACCACCCACTTGGTAGCCACGGTCTAAGACTTAACCGACGTACTAGACTATGCTTTCGAAGACTACGATGGTATGGACCACGACACGAAGCTGATCTAGGTCAAAACCCGCCCATCATCAGGCGATGGGCGGCCACTTCAACCTATGACGTATACATGGTGGACACACCCCAGCAGAAGGGCGACGGTGGCGACAAAGATCCAGAGGAGGATATGCCCATAGACGAACCTTCTAAGAGCCGGCGTCAGCAGCGCCACTCTCGATCACGTCGAGGAAGGGAAAGTAATACCGGCACTGGAGACAATGAGGCTCCGGAGGATGCCGAAGACCCCACAGAGCCAGCGTTGGAGCAGGACGAGCGGGAGGATGGCCAACGCAGTCCCAAACATCTCACCGATCACAATGATTCCAAAGACAGTAACTATCTACCTGTCTCTGAAGAGGATGTCAGCCTGAGGGACGACGAATTCATCGTCCCAGAGGAACCCCTCGAATAAGAACGCTTTCAGCGACAACTTATTGCCACAGCAAGGACCCTGAAAAAGAAGCAGCGGTGACTTAAAGCCGAGCAGGATACGCTCAACGACGGATGGAATGTAGTGCTAGACGCTGAAGATAGATATGGCCTTGAGCGCCAAACAAAGAGCTATCCCAAGCGCAACTTGCTGCCATAATTCGACGACGAGGCCCTTGCACTAATTCCGTCGAGGCACGATCAGGCCGATCAACCGGACCGACCACCCTGTGGACGGGACAAAGCGGCTAGCAATGTCGTATACCAACCCGCACCTCCCCACTGTAAAGGAAAGGATACAACGGTTAGGGCTATAAGTACGACCTGCGTCAGGACCTGAATAAAAAAACTAGACATGCCAGATCAATCTACAGATCAAGAGAAAGTGTTCCCACACAGGATGGCGACTATCAAACCAAGCACGCCGGACACAACCAAGTTTGGGGTCAACACCGAACACTGATGCCGTTCGAACTACACCACGACATCGCGCGATATAGGGGCTCTGTGCACCCTGTGTGCTTTACAGATGAGGTGATGGATCACCAATTTCTAGAAGGGTTTAAACCCGTAAACATCGAGGCATATGATGGAATGACGGATCCTGCTGTATGGATCGAAGACTTTATTCTTCACATCCACATGGCTCGCGGAGATGACCTCCATGCCATCAAATACTTAGCTTTAAACCTGAAGGGGCCAACTCGGCACTGGTTGAACAGCCTCCCAGTGAACTCCATTGGAAGCTGGGAAGATTTAGAGGATGCTATTCGGGCTAACTTTCAGGGGACTTATGTCCGGCCACCGGATACTGATGATTTAAATCACATAATCCAACAACCTGGGGAATCATCCCACAAGCTTTGGAACCATTCCTAACTAAAAAGAACCAAATCGTCGACTGTCCGGACGCCGAAGCCTTAGTGGAATTCAAACACTGTGTTCGAGACGAATGGCTCGCAAGACACCTCGACCAAGAGAAGCTGAGGACAATGGCAGCCCTTACTACACTTATGACCTGCTTTTGCGCGGGCGAAGACAGCTAGTTGGCCCGTAGAAGCAACCATACCAGTGACCCTGGACCTTCCGAAGTCAGGGATGGCAATGGCAAGCCACGATGAAATAAGAATAAGTGTCGAAACAATAACAGAGAAACAGATGACACGACAGTAAATGCCGGATTCAGCGGCTCCAGGTCCGGTCAACATAAGAAGTCGTTCAAAGGCAATAGGGATGGTCCATCCATCCTGGACAAGATATTGGAGGGACCTTGCCAGATTCATGGCACCCATGACAAACCTGCAAACCACACCAACACAAATTGTTGGGTCTTCAAGTAGGCCGGCAAGTTAAATTCCAAACACATGGGGAAAGGATCCCAAAGCGAGGACGAAGAAGAGCCTCGCCCATCGAATACTGGGGGACAGTGTTGGGGAACGCAGTATTTCAAAAAATTTCCTACGATCACACAAGATCTATCTAGGAGATGCATAGCAACGAGAGGGGAGAGTGTGTCTATGTACCCTCGTAGACCGAAAGCGGAAGCATTTAGTAACGTGGTTGATGTAGTCGAACGTCTTCGCGATCCAACCGATGAAGTACCAAACGCACGGCACCTCCGCGATCTGCACACATTTAGCTTGGTGACGTCTCTCGTAATCTTGATCCAGTTGAGGACGAGGATGAGTTTCTTCAGCACGATGGCGTGTTGACGGTGATGATGAAGTTACCGACGCAGGGCTTCGCCTAAGCACTACGACAATATGACCGAGGTGTAAAACTATGGAGGGGGCACCGCGCACGGCTAAAGATCAACTTGTGTGTCTATGGGGTGGCCCCCTCCCCCGTATATAAAGGAGGGGAGGAGGAGGTCGGCCGGCCACAAGGGGTGCGCCAAGGGGGAGGAATCCTACTCCTAGTAGGAGTAGGTTTTCCCCTTTCCTAGTCCAAGAAGGAGAAGAAGGGAAAGAGAAGAGAAGATAAGGAAGGAGGGGGGCTTCCCCTTGTCCAATTTGGACTGGGCAAGGGGGGGTGGGCGCCACCTCTGGAAGGCCCTCTCTCTTCTCCACTAAGGCCCATTGTGGCCCATTAATCCCCCGGGGGGTTCCGGTAACCTCCAGGTACTCCGGAAAATACCCGATACACTTCGGAACCATTCCGGTGTCCGAATATAACCTTCCAATATATAAATCTTTATGTCTTGACCATTTCGAGACTCCTCATCATGTCCGTGATCTCATCCTGGACTCTGAACAACCTTCTGTACATCAAATCACATAACTCATAATACATATCGTCATCGAACGTTAAGCGTGCGGACCCTACGGGTTCGAGAACTATGTAGACATGACCGAGACACATCTCCGGTCAATAACCAATAGCGGAACCAGGATGCTCATATTGGTTCCTACATATTCTACGAAGATCTTTATCGGTCAAACTGCACAACAACATACGTTGTTCCCTTTTTCATCGTTATGTTACTTGCCCGAGATTCGATCGTCGGTATCATCATACCTAGTTCAATCTCATTACCGGCAAGTCTCTTTACTCATTCCGTAATGAATCATCCCGTGACTAACTCATTATTCACATTGCTTGCAATGCTCATAATGATGTGTATTACCGAGAGGGCCCAGAGATACCTCTTCGATACACGGATTGACAAATCCTAATCTCGATCTATGCCAACTCAACAAACACCATCAGAGACACATGTAGAGCATCTTTATAATCACCCAGTTACATTGTGACGTTTCATATCACACAAGGTGTTCCTTCGATATTCGGGAGTTGCATAATCTCATAGTCATAGGAACATGTATAAGTCATGAAGAAAGCAATAGCAATAAATTAAACGATCATAGTGGTAAGCTAATGGATGGGTCTAGTCCATCACATCATTCTCTAATTATGTGATCCCATTCATCAAATGACAACACATGTCTATGGCTAGCAAACTTAACCATCTTTGATTTATGAGCTAGTCAAGTCGAGGCATACTAGGGACACTCTGTTTGTCTATGTATGCACACATGTACTAACTTTCTGGTTAATACAATTCTAGCATGAATAATAAACATTTATCATGATATAAGGAAATATAAATAACAACTTTATTATTGCCGCTAGGGAATATTTCCTTCAGTCTCCCACTTGCACTAGAGTCAATAATCTAGATTACACAGTAATGATTCTAACACCCATGGAGTCTTGGTGTTGATCATGTTTTTCTCATGAGAGGGGTTTAGTCAACGGGTCTGCAACATTCAGATCCGTATGTATCTTGCAAATCTCTATTTATCCCACCTTGACTTGATCGTGGATGGAATTGAAGCGCCTCTTTATGTGCTTGGTTCTCTTGTGAAATCTGGATTCCTTTGCCAAGGCAATTGCACCAGTATTGTCACAAAAGTTTTTCATTAGACCCGATGCACTAGGTATTACACCTAGATCGGATATGAACTCCTTCATTTTCTTCTTCCGAAGTAGCGATGCTTCACACATAGATCTTGCCATGACGCTCTGCTTAGAACTGCACCAACTGACAGCTCCACCATTCAATAAAAATACGTATCCGGTTTGTGACTTAGAGTCATCCGGATCAGTGTCAAAGCTTGCGTCGACGTAACCGTTTACGATGAGCTTTTTGTCACCTCCATAAATGAGAAACATATCCTTAGTCCTTTTCAGGTATTTCAGGATGTTCTTGACCGCTGTCCAGTGATCCACTCCTAGATTACTTTGGTACCTCCCTGCTAAACTAATAGCAAGGCACACATTAGGTCTGGTACACAGCATTGCATACATGATAGAACCTATGGATGAGGCATAGGGACTGACTTTCATTTTCTCTCTATCTTTTGTAGTGGTCGGGCGTTGAGTCTGACTCAACTTCACACCTTGTAACACAGACAAGAACCCTTTTCTTTGCTTGACCCATTTTGAACTTCTTCAAAAGTTTATCGAGGTATGTGCTTTGTGGAAGTCCAATTAAGCGTCTTGATCTATCTCTATAGATCTTGATGCCCAATATATAAGCAGCTTCACTGAGGTCTTTCATTGAAAAGTTCTTATTCAAGTATCCTTTTATGCTACTCAGAAATTTAGTATCATTTTTGATCAACAATATGTCATCCACATATAATATCAGAAATGCTACGGAGCTCCCACTCACTTTCTTGTAAATACAGGCTTCTCCAAAAGTTTGTATAAAACCATATGCTTTGATCACACTATCAAAGCGTATATTCCAACTCCGAGATGCTTGCACCAGTCCGTAAATGGATCGCTGGAGCTTACACAATTTGTTAGCACCTTTTGGATCGACAAAACCTTCCTGTTGCATCATATACAACTCTTCTTTAAGATATCCATTAAGGAATGAAATTTTGACATCCATTTGCCAAATTTCATAATCATAAAATGCGGCAATTGCTAACATGATTTGGATGGAATTAAGCATCGCTACGGTGAGAAGGTCTCATCATAGTCAACTCCTTGAGCTTGTCGAAAACCTTTTGCAACAAGTCGAGTTTTCTAGACAGTAACATTACCATCAGCGTCAGTCTTCTTCTTGAAGATCTATTTATTCTCTATGGCTTGCCGATCATCGGGCAAGTCAACCAAAGTCCACACTTTGTTCTCATAGATGGATCCTGTCGGTGTCAAAATCGGCGGATCACGGGTAGGGGACCCGAACTGTGCGTCTAGGCTGGATGGTAACAGGAGGCAAGGAACACGAAGTTTTACCCAGGTTCGGGCCCTCTCGATGATTAATATTGATGATATGGGTAGTACAATAGTAGATCTACCACGAGATCGGAGAGGCTAAACCCTAGAAGCTAGCCTATGGTATGATTGTTGTTGTGTATGTTGTCCAACGGACTAAAACCCTCCGGTTTATATAGACACCGGAGAGGGTTAGGGTTACACAAAGTCGGTTACAATGGTAGGAGATCTGAATATCCGTATCGCCAAGCTTGCCTTCCACGCCAAGGAAAGTCCCTTCCGGACACGGGACGAAGTCTTCAATTTTGTATCTTCATAGTCCAGGAGTCCGGCTGAAGGTATAGTCCGGCTATCCGAACACCCCCTAATCCAGGACTCCCTCAGTAGCCCCTAAACCTGGCTTCAATGATGACGAGTCCGGCGCGCAGATTGTCTTCGGTATTGCAAGGCGGGTTCCTCCTCCAAGTACTTCATAGAATATTTTGAACACAAAGATAGTGTCTGGCTCTGCAAAATATGTTTCCACATATTGCCATAGAGGGAATAACATTTACACAAATCTAATCTGCTGACGTATTCTGTAGTGTGACACACCACGGCCAGGCCTTTATCCGAGTCGTTTTATTATCCCACCTCAGCGCGTCATGCGAGGCGGTTTCCTTGGCATGTCTTGTTAAAGCAGAGATCGTGTCCCCTTATTCCGGGATTCTCATCAATACAGGCGTGGGTAACCCAACCGTGCCATTGATTAGGGCGCTTGGAGATAAGCGAGTTTTACCAGGCTGGTGGGGACACGTAGTTGCATCCACCCATATAAGGGGATAAGGATCCACCTTTTCACCTACGCCTTCTTCCTCCCTTGCTTATCCATTCTCGCACACTCGAGCTCCAGCGCCCAAGTCCGCACTCCCCACCTCAACCTTCTCCATCCATGTCCGGAGCGGGAGGCAAGTGGATGGTCTCCTCCATCACGGAGGGACACATCAAAGAACTGAGGAAGGCCGGATACTTGTCTAACGACATCGCATACCGGCTTCCCGAAAAGGGGCAGCTCATCCCCACCCCTAGGCCCCATGAGAGGGTGGTGTTCCTCCCCCATTTCCTCCGCGGACTGGGCTTCCCTCGCCACCCATTTGTCCGGGGGCTCATGTTCTACTATGGCCTGGATTTCCCCGATCTGGCCCCGAACTTTGTCCTCAACATCTCAGCGTTTATCATCGTGTGCGAGGCTTTCCTCCGCATCCGCCCCCATTTCAGCCTATGGCTCAAGACTTTCAATGTCAAGCCGAAGGTGGTGCGTGGCAACCAGGCGGAGTGCAGAGGCGCCATGGTGGGCAAGATGCCCACCGTCTTATGGCTCGAGGGCTCCTTTTTGGAGACCCTGAAGGGGTGGCAATCGGGGTGGTTTTAGATCACCGAGCCGCGCGACCCCGAATGGGTCGCATCCCCGAGTTTCGATCTGGACCTCCTACGCGGCTCACCTCCTGGAAGGAGACGGGCCTGTCGTGGGGTAAGAAAGGAGAACTGACGGACTCCAAACATGCGTCCAAACCCTGGTGGACAAGAAGCTCAAACTTGTCAACGTAGTCCAGGTTATGCTCATCCGCCTGATCCTCCCGTGTCAACAACGGGCTTTCAACCTGTGGGAGTTCAACCCGGCGCGGCACCGAACTTTGAGCAGGCTCTTCGACACGACGTACGAAGATGCCTGGAAGGTGCTTTTCAAGGGCGCCGAGGCCCCCGCATCCGCTACCGAGGATCGCGGATTCAGTATGCAGCGTCATGCTCATGCGGTAAGCTGTTTTTTTCCTTTTATAGGGTATTAGTTTTTCATAGTTTGACTCCATGTGGGATCTAAGCCCCCTTACCTTTGACAGGACTGGCAGGAGACGTCCGGACAGATCAACTGTCCGGCTCCTTTGCCCGAAGGCCCAGCGGACGGTCGTTTGGCGAAGTTGCTGGTTCCGGCACCCTATGTGGTGCTGGAGAAGAAGGCTACGAAGAAGGCCACGGGGACTCGAAAGAGTGCCCGGCGCCAGGAGGTGTCGGATCCATCATTCGACGGTTCCGAGGCACATTCCTCCCGTGAAGATGAGGAGGAAGAAGAAGAGACCTCTCCCCCTCCAGCGGGAGGAGAGAAGAAAAGGAATGCCGCCCCAACTGGGGAGGCCAAAAGGTCCAAGAAGGGGAAAACCCTTGCTCCGGACTATTCCACCGACGCCGACGACGGCGGAGAGGAGTGGCCGCCCAGGGACAAGCCCCTAGAAAAATCGTAAGTATCCGGATACCATAGTAATTCATAGTATTCGTTTATTGCACAGCTTTCCCTTATGTCGAATATGTTTATGCAGCCCACCCAAAGACTGGCTCGACGCGTCGTCGAGCGGCTCACTGGACTCGTCGGATGTGAACTCGCTTCCGAAGGCTTCCTCCCCCTGCCCTACGGACGACACCGAAGTGTTGTCCCAATAGGTTCCAAGCCAGGAGGAGGTGGTCCTGGAGGCGCCGCAAGGCGACCTCCCGGAATCCAGGAGTAAAGGGGATGAAACCCCCCAGGGCTCCAAGTCCGGCTCTAGGCCGGACACCGCTCCGGAACCTTCAAAGGTTCCAGAGTCCGGTGGGGGACCTCCTTCCAAGAGGAGCAAGCCCACCGTGCCGGTGACCCCCGTCCAATCGGAGGCGCCGGACAATATGTTGGAGGCGCTCCAAGGCGCCTCCATCGACGAGGAGCACCGCACCATTATGAGTGTGGTGGTCCAGAAGGTTCAGTCCGCCAAGAGCGGACTGACTGAAGCTTGTACTAGCCTTTTAATAGGCTTTGAGGTAAGTAAAGAATGTATAAATAATATTACCGCATAGACAGTAGCCCCTGATGCTCTGTTTGGCGTTCGGGAAGAAAAGCCGAATAGAGGATCAAATAAAATTCGTAGGAGTCTAACAAAAAGGAGAAAATATGCGTATGCAGGCTTCTCTGCTTGCGTCCGCCGCACTGACTGCGGAAGTGGACACGCTAAAGCAGAGCCTCGAGCGGTCCGAGCAAGAGCTCGGGCGTGCCAAGAAGCAGCTCAAGGACAATGAAGGTAAGAAATACCTTGTTTAAACATATATAAAAAGGTGCAATTGCAAAAAATGACAGGATTATCGTGGCTATTGTAGGGGCCACGTCTGAGGTGGCGACCCTTAAGCAAGCGCTGGTCGAGGCCAAGAAGAGGGCGGCCACGGAGTGCACCGAGCGGGAGAGGTACGAGGCCCAGGTTGGCAAGGTGCAGCAAGAGCTCCGAGTTCTCATGAAAAAACATGAGAGTTTGGAGCTTGACTCAAAGACGTGAGCGTCTGAGCTCGCGGCGGCTATTGAAAATGCCAAGTCTGCCAAGGCCAAATCCCAGAAGACCCTCCAGGAGTTGGATGAGGTGAAGAAGATAGCGGCAGGTAAGGCATTCTTTATGCAAAGCAAACACATAAACGTGAGTTACTTGTTACTTACCCGAATCCGGAGCTCTCCAGGAGCGTTCGCAGATCTTCCCCGGAGTGTGTGCGATGCCGCCGCATTCTATCGAGCCGAGGAGGGCGGCTCGACAGAGAAGGTGTTCTGGTCTCAGTATGCTGAGGCCGGACACCCCGTGCCCCTGAGCGACCAGCTGAAGCAACTGGTCGACCTCCACAAGGCGGCCGAACAGGCCATGAAGGGCCTCATAGTTCGGCTGTGGCCTGGAGAGGATCTGCCTGGGGGCTATTTCAGGCTGGTGCGGCGGCTGGTGGAGGACTGTCCAAGGCTCGAAGTCATCAAGCGCTCCGTCTGCATTGAAGGTGCCCGTAGGGCCCTTGCCCGTGCTAAAGTGCACTGGGCAAGCTGGATGCTGAGAAGCTTGTGAAGGACGGGCCACCATCGGGGAAAGAGCATCGCAAGCCCGAGAATTATTATAAGGATGTTCTGAAGGGTGCTTGCCTTGTGGTGGATGAATGTTCTAGGGATGTAATTTTTGAGTGAAACTTGCTCGTTTTGTCCTGTGCGTTGAAAACTTGTTCATATGTGCTAAGCAATGCTGTTGGAATTTAAAATATTACCTTCTGTGCGGCTGTTTATCAATTATGAGAGATGGCGAGTCGTCGGCTTCTGCCCCCATGCCGCTAGTGCTGGGGTGTTCGGGGATAAACCAGAGCGCTCTTTTTCCCATGTTTGGGTCCTTCGAGGGAGGCGCTCAGCCCAACGAACAAGGCAATCGGACTATAACGCGTGAACACTCTCACTTAGCCATAGAATTCTATAATTTTAAATTTCGGCGAAGCCCCTGGTATTTGGAAGACCGAGTTCGGGGCTCTATCCACGCCTTGGCCGGACAGGGCCGACTCCTCGCTCTAAGCGGCATAAGTCTTTAGGGACTCGAAAAACCTCTCGAATAGCGACTAGCTCTCGCTTCATCATGATAGTCAGTTTTAGCTTTCTCCACTGAGGTGCTCGACCTAGCTCAACTAGGGCACAATCGAAGTGGTTCTCCTAGTGCTACCTTAGCCGATATAGTGGAACGTAAGGCACCAAAACATAGGAGCCGGGCAAACCCAAGTATTGACCCAAGACATGATTCGGAGCTGATGCATATAATGATATAAGTTTGGGGTGCTGCACTTGTTAAAGTGTTCGGACTTCTCACACCATATTGAGGGGTACTAAAGCCCCTGGCGTATTTTGGCCGTACCAAAGTGTACGGGTGCAACATGTCGTTAAGGAACATATATTTGTAAAAAAAGTAATGCAAAAATAGGCAAAAGCTATGCATTGTTTATTAAAAAAGGGCTGCGATCAAAGCAGAATGATACAAATAATGCGATAAGCAAAAGGTTGGACTATTTTAACATGTCCGTTCCAGGGGCAGGCTGCGGAATGGTATGCGAAACAGGTATACTACTCGTGATAGAGACCACCTGGGAGTTCCGTAATGCGGCATGGCTTGTCTGCTTCCCTGGTTCTTGCATTGTTTGTGCGGCAATTGAACTGCCGAACATGCCTTCCGAAGAGTGGAGTCCTGAAATTAAGAGAAAATTAAAAAAATCGGTAGCCCCTGGTGTGGTTTAAGCCGTGTTTCGGGCATGCCGTGATGGTTCCCCTCCCCCTGTACCCATGGTATCTCTAGAGCGTAGTTATGTACGCGAAGTACTGGCGTCGCCTTTTTGCGAGGGTTGGGGTTGGGGCCGCATTACTATGCCTGCTCGGATCGTGCCAGGCGGTCCTGTTGTAGGTTACTCCAGGCGCGCTTGACGGTGTCCGGTCATTTAGTGGCTGGACTGGAGAACTGCCTGGAGAGGCTACTTTGTACTTCTGCTGCAAGGGCCGCCGTGTGCTCCTCCGTTCGGAGGGAGCGTTCGGTGTTTCCATTGACCGTAATTACTCCTCGAGTGCCTGGCATCTTGAGCTTAAGGTATGCGTAGTGCGGTACCGCATTGAACTTGGCGAATGCGGTTCGCCCGAGCAGTGCGTGATAACCACTGCGGAACGAGACTATGTCGAAGATTAACTCCTCGCTTCGGAAATCATCCGGAGATCCGAAGGCCACTTCAAGTGTGACTGAGCCTGTACAGTTGGCCTCTACACCTGGTATTACGCCTTTAAAGGTCATTTTGGTGGGCTTAATCCTCGAGGGATCTATGCCCATTTTCCGCACTGTATCCTGGTAAAGCAGGTTCAGGCTGCTACCGCCGTCCATAAGGACTCTAGTGAGATGAAATCCATCAATAATTGGGTCTAGAACCAATGCGGCGAATCCGCCATGACGGATGCTAGTGGGATGGTCCCTTCGATCAAAGGTGATCGGGCAGGAGGACCATGTGTTGAACTTTGGGGCGACTGGCTCTACCGCGTATACGTCCCTTAACGCGCGCTTCCGCTCCCTTTTGGGGACGTGGGTTGCGTATATCATGTTCACCGTCCGCACTTGTGGGGGAAAAGCCTTCTGTCCACTATTGTTCGGCGGCCGGGGCTCCTCGTCGTCATCGCTATGCAGCCCCTTGTCTTCATTTTTAGCATTTAACTTGCCTGCCTGCTTGAACACCCAACAATCCCTGTTGGTGTGATTGGCCGGCTTTTCGGGGGTGCCATGTATCTGGCACAAGCGGTCGAGTATTCGGTCCAAATTGGACGGGCCCCTAGGATTCCTTTCGAATGGCTTTTTCCGCTGACCGGATTTAGAGCCTTTGAATCCGGCATTAACTGCCGTATCCTCAGCATTGTCGCTATTAATGCGGCGCTTCTGCTTGTTGCGACGTGACCTACCACTACTGTCCCTGGTATCCGGATTACCAGGGTTCTTGGTCATATTGTTGCTACGAGCAAGCCAGCTGTCTTCTCCCGCGCAAAAGCGGGTCATGAGTGTCGTGAGTGCTGCCATAGACTTCGGCTTTTCCTGTCCAAGGTGCCGGTCAAGCCACTCGTCACGGATATTGTGTTTGAAGATATTGTGTTTGAAGGCTGCTAGGGCCTCAGTGTCCGGACAGTTGACTATTTGATTTTTCTTTGTTAGGAACCGTGTCCAGAATTGCCTGGCCGATTCCGCTGGCTGCTAAATTACGTGACTTAGATCATCGATGTCTGGGGGTCGCACATAAGTTCCCTGGAAATTGTCGAGGAATGCGGCTACCAGGTCCTCCCAACAAGTGATTGATCCTGTTGGCAAGCTGTTAAGCCAATGCCGAGATGGTCCTTTAAGCTTGAGTGGGAGGTATTTGATGGCGTGGAAATCATCGCCGCGGGCCGTGTGGATATGAAGGAGATAATCCTCGATCCATACCGCAGGATCTGTTTTGCCATCATATGATTCGATGTTTATGGGTTTGAAACCCTCGGGGATTTGATGATCCATTATTTCGTCTGTGAAGCATAGTGGGTGTGCGGCGCCTCTGTACTGGGCTATATCACGACGTAGCTCCAATGAGCTTTGTCTACTATGTTCGGCCCTGCCGAATTTGTGGCCGGCGTGACGGTTACTGTCTCGAGTCGTGGGGCGCCCACACAATCCATAGATCGATCTTGTTTGCCTTGCCTTGTCCTCCAACATATCTCGCAGGTCTGGCGCATTTTCCCGTGCCTTGGTACGGGGTGCGGCTTGAGTGGAGGGCCGAGAGGCCTCTCTTTCGCGGCCACGGGGTGGACGATCGGCCGTATCGAGTGCAGGTGATGTAGGTTTAAGTGCTTCCTGCTCTAATCGGGGTAGCAACCTGCGCTTTGGGTAGCTCTTGGAGGGGCGTTCGAGTCTATGCTCTTCGACCGCAAGGACTTCAGTCCATCTGTCGACTAGCAAATCTTGATTAGCTCTAAGCTGTTGCTGTTTTTTCTTGAGGCTTCTTGCCGTGGCCATAAGCCTGCATTGAAAACGCTCTTGCTCGACGGGATCCTCTGGCACGACGGATTCATCATCGTCGAGGCTTGCCTCATCTTCGGAGGGAGGCATATAGTTATCGTCCTCGACCTCTCTGTCTGCCGCTCTCTCATGAGGGCTGGTTTCTCCATCCTCCTGTGCTAAATCTTGCTGGAGGGGGTTTTCTTTGGAACTTTCCGGAGTATTATTATCTCCCATGCTGGAATCACCGTATTTGTTTTGGCAGGATTTTGAGCGGCGCCGCTGACGCCGGCGCTTAGGCTTTTTCTTGGAGGGGTCATCCTCCGCTGTTCCATCGCCATCTCCTTCTTTTGGGGTGTCCACCATGTATATGTCATATGACGAGGTGGCTTTCCAGGGCCTAATAGGCGCCGGTTCTTCGTCGTCTCCTTCATCGGCGTCCATACCGTCGATGTCTTCGGAGTCGAAGTCGAGCATGTCGGTTAAATCGTCGACAGTGGCTACAAAGTGGGTTGTGGGTGGGCTTTGAATTTCTTCATCATCCGTACCCCAACCTTGCTGACCTTAGTCCGGCCAGGGCTCTCCTGATAAAGAGAGAGACTTCAGTGTCTTCAGAATATCGCTGAAAGGCGAGTGCTGAAAGATGTCCGCGGCAGTAAACTCCGTGATCGGCGCCCAATCGGATTCGATTGTCAGGGGCGCGGAGGGTTCGGAGTCCGGAGAGGAGTCCGGCTCCTTGGAGTCACGAGTCTCGCAGAGTGCGGGGCTGGTGTTTGGCTCGATCGCCGCTGGGATCGCAGCCCCCGAGGCGGCGTCCAACCACCCATCCTCGATCAGCGCAGTTGGCTCCGAATTAAGGGTCGAAGCCGATGCGGGTGTGGCCTCCAGGGCACTGTTCGGCGGTAGAGCTAGATCATGCTCATCGTGAAAGTGCGGCGCGCTCGGCAGTGGCTCGAATCCGTCGAACATAAAGTCCCCGCGGATGTCAGCCGTGTAGTTTAAACTTCCAAATCTGACCTGATGGCCAGGGGCATAGCTTTCAATCTGCTCCAGATGGCCAAGTGAATTGGCCCGCAGTGCAAAGCCGCCGAAGACGAAGATCTATCCGGGGAGGAAGGTCTCACCCTGGACTTCATCGCCATTGATGATCGTAGGAGCCATCAAGCCTGACGGCGACGACACAGAGGAACTCTCAATGAAAGAACCAATGTCGGTGTCAAAACCGGCGGATCTCGGGTAGGGGGTCCCGAACTGTGCGTCTAGGCCGGATGGTAACATGAGGCAAGGAACACGAAGTTTTACCCAGGTTCGGGCCCTCTCGATGGAGGTAAAACCCTACGTCCTGCTTGATTAATATTGATGATATGGGTAGTACAAGAGTAGATCTACCACGAGATCGGAGAGGCTAAACCCTAGAAGCTAGCCTATGGTATGATTGTTGTTGTGTATGTTGTCCTACGGACTAAAACCCTCCGGTTTATATAGACACCGGAGAGGGTTAGGGTTACACAAAGTCGGTTACAATGGTAGGAGATCTGAATATCCGTATCGCCAAGCTTGCCTTCCACGCCAAGGAAAGTCCCTTTCAGACACGGGACGAAGTCTTCAGTTTTGTATCTTCATAGTCTAGGAGTCCGGCTGAAGGTATGGTCCGGCTATCCGAACACCCCCTAATCCAGGACTCCCTCAGATCCCATCTCAGATTTCATGGCCTCAAGCCATTTCGCGGAATGTGGGCTCATCATTGCTTCCTCATAGTTCGTAGGTTCGTCATGGTCAAGTAACATGACTTCCAGAACAGGATTACCGTACCACTCTGGTGCGGATCTTAGTCTAGTTGATCTACGAGGTTCGGTAATAACTTGATCAGAAGTTTCATGATCATCATCATTAGCTTCCTCACTAATTGGTGTAGGAATCACTGGAACTGATTTCTATGATGAACTACTTTCCAATAAGGGAGAAGGTATAGTTACCTCATCAAGTTCTAGTTTCCTCCCACTCACTTCTTTCGAGAGAAATTCCCTCTCTTGAAAGGGTCCATTCTTAGCAACAAATATCTTGCCTTCGGATCTATGATAGAATGTGTACCCAACAGTCTCGTTTGGGTATCCTATGAAGACACATTTCTTCGATTTGGGTTTGAGCTTATCAGGTTGAAGCTTTTTCACATAAGCATCACAGCCCCAAACTCTAAGAAACGACAACTTGGGTTTCTTGCCAAACCATACTTCATATGGTGTTGTCTCAACGGATTTTGATGGTGCCCTATTTAACGTGAATGCAGCCATCTCTAAACCATTACCCCAAAACGATAGCGGTAAATCAGTAAGAGACATCATAGATCACACCATATCTAATAAAGTGCGGTTACGATGTTCGGACACACCATTACGCTGTGGTGTTCTAGGTGGCGTGAGTTGCGAAACTATTCCCCATTGTTTCAAATGAAGACCAAACTCATAACTCAAATATTCACCTCCACAATCAGATCGTAGAAACCTAATTTTCTTGTTACGATGATTTTCCACTTCACTCTGAAATTCTTCGAACTTTTCAAATGTTCCAGACCTATGTTTCATCAAGTAGATATACACATATCTGCTCAAATCATCTGTGAAGGTCAGAAAATAATGATACCTGCTGTCGGTGTCAAAACCGGCAGATCTCGGGTCGGGGTCCCGAACGGTGTGTCTAAGGATCGAAGGTAACAGGAGGCAGGGGACACGATGTTTTACCCAGGTTCGGGCCCTCTTGATGGAGGTAAAACCCTACGTCCTGCTTGATTGACTTTGATGAGTATACGGGTTACAAGAGTTGATCTACCACGAGATCATAATGGCTAAACCCTAGATGTCAAGCCTGTATGATTATGATTGTGATTGCCTCTACGGACTAAACCCTCTGGTTTATATAGACACAGAAGGGGGCTAGGGTTGTACAGAGTCGGTTTACAGAGAAAAGAATCTTCATATCCGAATGCCAAGCTTGTCATCCATGCAAAGGAGCGTCCCATCCGGACATGGGGGAAAGTCATCTATCTTGTGTCTTCGTGGCCCATTAGTCTGGCCCATGTTACATAGCCCGCACGCCCGAGGACCCCCTAATCCAGGACTCCTGCAGTAGCCCCTGAACCAGGCTTCAATGACGATGTGTCTGGTGCGCAGATTGTCTTCGGCATTGCAAGGCGGGTTCCTCCTCCGAATACTCCAAAGTAGTTGATCAAAAGAACTATATCCAGCTTTGTACAATAGTTACAACCCTGAGCCACAAGGGCAAAACACTTTAACCAAAAATAGGTTTTGTCTTCTGACAACTTTTTCAGCGAGGTATCGTGTTCCGGCCTTATTATTATTTCGAACCATTTTCCAGCCTTCTGTTTCGCGTTTCGAGACACGACATTTATTGACATGTCTTGTCAAAGCAGAGATCATGTCCCCTTATTGCAGGATTCTCTACGGATTTGGGTAATCCAGCCGTGCCACTCGCACAACTCCTGGGGAGTAGGCGAGTTTTAAGGCTCGTTGGGGGGGGGCACTGCCTTTATAAGGAGACAAGGATCGACGTATTTACCCAACACCTTCTTCTTCCCCAACCCATCCGCCCTCGAGCTCCAGCGCCCAAGCTTCAATCCTTTTCGTCCCCAGAAAACACTCTAGCCATGTCCGGATCTAGAACACAGGGCAAGTAGATGGCCTCCTCTGTCACAGAGGAGAGCACCAAGGAGCTCCGGGAAGCGGGGTATTTAGCCAAGGAAATCACCCACCGGCTTCTAGCCAAGAAGCAGATCGTCCCTACTCTGGAGCCTGTGAGAGAGTAGTATTTATTCCTCATTTCCTTCCCGGGTTAGGGTTTCCCCTCCATCCTTTCGTCCGCGGCCTTATGTTTTACTATGGACTAGATTTCCATGATCTAGTCCCGAATTCTTTTCTCAACATTTCGGCGTTCATCGTCGTGTGTGAAAAGTGCGTTATATCGACTAGAGGGGGGGGGGTGAATAGGCGATTTTTATGAAAGTCTTCAAAACATGGAAGTTTCGAAGACAAATAGTAGAAATGAACCTATTACCATGCAGCGGAAGGTAGACTACACTAGGCAGACCATAGTCAAGTATTCAATGAAGTGAAAGCACAATGACTAATAGCTGCTAGGCAGTAAAGATCAGATACACAGTGAAGACAAATGGATAAAGCAGATAGGCACTAACGTCACAAGAGCCAACTATAAATAAAGAGATGGGAAGGATAGAACCAGTGTGTGTGATGAAGACAAAGGTTTGGTAGACCAGTTCCAACTGCGGTGACAGTTGTACGTCTGGTTAGGGCGGATAGGTATTTAAACCTGATGACACACAGCCCCGGACACCTAGTCCTGAAGACGCAGCTCAAGACACTTAGTCCTCACCGTATTCCCCTTGAGCTAAGGTCACACAGACCTCGCCCAATCACTCTGGTAAGTCTTCAAGGTAGACTTCCAAACCTTCACAGACTTCATTCACCGGCGATCCACAATGACTCTTGGATGCTCAGAACGCGACGCCTAACCGGCTGGAGGATTCACAGTCCTCAAGTGTAATAAGTCTTGAGATCACACAGACAAGAAGACTTAAGTGATGCCTAACACTCTTTGGCTCTGGGTGGTTAGGGCTTTATCCTCTCAAGGAATTCTCTCTCAAAGGCTTCGAGGTGGGTTGCTCTCAAACGACAATAGCCGTACTCTAACTCTGAGCAGCCAACCATTCATGGTTGTAGGGGGTGGGCTATTTATAGCCACTAGGCAACCCGACCTGATTTGTCCGAAATGACACTGGGTCACTAAGGAACTGACACGTGTTCCAATGGTCAGATTTCAAACACACACAGCAACTTTACTTGGGCTACAAGCAAAGCTGACTTGTCCAACTCTGAACAAGATTCTCTCTCATAGTCTTCACTCGAAGACATAGGATTTTGGTTAAGCATCACTTCAGTCATTCTGACTGGTTCTCTTGGACCCCACATAACAGTACGGTGGTTCCTATGACTCAACAAAGAAGAAAAGAACTACGAAAGATCTAAGTCTTCGCGCTCCATAGTCTTCATGCAATGTCTTCTCTTGTCATAGTCTTCAATGTGAATGTCTTCATATACCACCTTTGACTTTAATGTCTTCATACATTTTTAGGGGTCATCTCTGGTAGGAAAACCGAATCCATGAGGGACTTCTACCTGTGTTATCCTGCAATTCTTACAAACACATTAGTCCCTCAACTAGGTTTGTCGTCAATACTCCAAAACCAACTAGGGGTGGCACTAGATGCACTTACAATCTCCCCCTTTTTGGTGATTGATGACAAACTAGTTGAAGTTTTCAACGGGGAATATAATATGTGAAATTTGTAAAGGATAAGGAATTGTCTTCATAAGTTGCAAGGGCTCCCCCTGAAGATGTGCATATAAGTAATTTGCTTTTGGAATGCAAATGCACATGGCAGGTTGTACTTGTGGAAATCCTCTTCAACTTATGATGACAATTCATTATGCATGAAAAGTATGTGAAGATAATGACATGCATAATGAAAAATGGACGTCTGCAAAATGATCTAAGTGCGGAATTTATCGTCGCACATGCGGAATTTATCATCGCATCACAGAATAGCAAATAAGTAGCAGACAACCATCGAGTTTAAGTGTTACAACTCAAAGAACCAAATGTATCAAAATGAGAGTTGTAAACACTAGGCAAAACATAAAGTAACCACCCATATGGACCCGCTTGAAGACTATCAAACTCATATGCTTCTCCCCCTTTTGTCAGTAAGGACCAAAAAGGTTTGAAGACATAGAGAATCTACTCGGTCCCATGAAGAGTAGGTGAAGCAGCAAGGTCGTCGGTGGTGTTCGGCGGTGCAGAAGAACTTGGGGCAGTGTCGATGCGTGCAGAAGTAGGGGGGGGGTGAAGTAGCATCGTCTTCGTCCTCGATTACTCTGGCATTCACAGTTGCTGCGGAGGAAGAGAACTCAGAGTCTTCAAGAGATGGAGTTCGTCGCAGCCCAGTCCTTCGGGGAGGTGTGGAGTCAAACTTGAAATGTTCAGAGAAGCCATCCTCTTGAAGATCATCCTCAGAACACATAAGCGTCAGCCCTTTCCATGAACGCCGACAGGTTTCATGGGCAACAAAGGCATTCTTGGTGGCAAGATTGCGAATGCGGTTGACATCCACCAAGAGGCTTTGCATTTGGCGCTTCAGCCAGTCATGATGCCTATCCACCAAGGGCAACCAGAAGCTCTCGGTCATTGAGAACACGAGATCGCTTCTTGGGCCGTTCGGCAATAGTGCTTTCAGTGGATTTAGTGAGGGCACAATGAGGTGCACGTGTAGTACCAGTCAGAGGATAAACATGAGTGACTGCTTCAACTCCTTCAATGTTCTGAGAGAAACTTTGATGCTCAGCATTTTGAAGACTAAGAGGCTCCTTGGCAGGCTCTGGATAGATGGCTTCAACGGACATATCCACGTCAGGCAGAAAGATCCGATGATTGCGAGCAGAGGGCTGATATGAGACAGCTGAGTGGAGTTTGATCAGCCGCATTATCCATGGAGCATAGAACTTCAAGCCAAAAAGATCAGATCCTGATGCAGCAAGTTGGCGGATGAAGAATTCTTGTGCATTGAAGCATTTGCCGTGAAGAATATAGAAGACCAAAGTCTTCATTGCACCTTCCAGCTTTGCATGTGGAGAATGTCCTTTGATGGGCCAGAGAGTTCACCTTATAATGTGATAGATAGTGTGTGGCAGATACTCAAGGTCTTCAACAAAGAACTCCTTAGGATATGCAACATCTAGAGGCAAAGGCTTCATCATACTAAGCATCTGACTCATGTTCGGTTCAGGCTTCTGAAAGATGCTCTCCATAGCTTCACTGTGAAGCTGACAACCAGGTTCATAAAGATCTTCAGGAGTGGGCAGACCAGTGAGCTCAATGATATCAAAGGCTTTGGCTTCGTGATGAACATTTCCGGTGATCCACTCAAGGACCCAAGTCTTCGGATCTCTGTTGTAGCCATGTATGTGAAGTGTGGCATAAAATTGGAGCAGCAACTCTTCGTTCTAGTGCTCTTGGTCGGTGACGAAAGGCAACAATCCAGCCTCTTTGAAGCAATCCAGAGCTTCTTCCAAGCAGGGCAGTCCAGTTATTGCTTCGGTGTCAAGACACATATGAGGGAAGATGCGACCTTGATTGTACATAATGCATGAGTAATAAATCCGCTGCGGATAGCTCCAGAACCGATCAGAAGATATTCTTTCCCTTGAGTAGGGGTTCTTGGAGCTATTGAAGAAGGTGTTGTCTGCTTTGAAGCCATTGACATTAAAGGATCCATGTGCTGATGCAGGACCTGGAAACCTGGGCAACCTTGGCATTGGCTTATATACCTGAGGCCTGTGCTCAACATGATAGTCAAACTGAGGACCACCAGCAGGCGCAGGAATAGGAGTAGTAGGATCATTTGCTTCACTGACTTCTAGCTCATTGGTTGGTGCAGGCTCCACATTTGCTTCAGCCATGACAACATCATTGGCTTCATTTGTGTTGATGGTGGCAGCCTCAAGATTTTCTACCTCCACTTGATGAGCTAGAGGGTCGGGCACAGACACGTTCTCCTCGAGAACAGCTTCTTCAGTAATGGGGGGAGTAGGGACACGTTCTTCTTCTTGGATGTCATCGGCTGATGCAGCCGGAATGTCTTCAGCAGCTTTAGCCTCAGATTCGGAGACATTCACAGTAGGAGTGGCATCTGGAAACACTTGACGTGCAACATAGTGGTGGGGCACTTCTCCTTCTGGAACGCTCGAGAGAGGGACTTGAGACCTTGGTCCTTTGAGAAGCCTGCGTAATGCTGGCGACGCCTTTGGAGATGGAGTTGGCTGGGCCTCAAAGTCATCTTCTTCTTCTTGTCGGGGTGGTGTGACTTGTTTTTGTGGGTGATCAGCCCATGATGCATCCTGAGCAATTGGCGTCAGAGGACGACCAATGCTGATGAGTTCGCTGTGCGTAAGCACAGGCGATGATACCTGTTGGTGCTCGATCTGAGGAAGAACTACATCATCTTCAACATTGTCATGGTGACCAATGTCTTCAGCAACGGTGGGATCAACTGCTGGAATATCTTCAGCTGTATGAGCCTCTGTGGAAGCAGGCTCTTGGACAATCAGTTGGCGCTCTTGGTGTGTAGATGCAGGGCGAACCATTGAGATAGGTTCAACAACTAAGGGCTCTGTGGGAGCAGCCCGATCCTTCTTGATCTTCCGCTTCTTCTTGGAGGGAGTAGCATCAGAGGCTTCAGGATGTTTCCTCTTTCTGGCTTCAGCCTCAGCAGTCCTCGTCTTCTTCAGTTCTGAAGCGGTTCACCTGACCTTTGGCTTCGAGCCAGTCATGCTGGTTGGGAAGACAATGGGATGTGCTTCCTGCCTTGGTGCGTCGAGTTCGGCCACATCGGGCTTCTTCTTCTTCTTTGCAGCCATCCTGGGATCGATGCCAGGACGCCCAAGGGCCTTGCGCTTCTCAGCCTCATTGTAGACTTGCACACACTTGTCAGCTAGGCTCTTCATGCGCTCACGAGAACCTTGAGCTTCTTCATGCTTCTTGAGAAAGGCTTCTTTGAGCTCGTGCAGGATGATATTGAAGTTCTTGACCTCTTGCACGTTGAGCTTGGCCATATGCTTCTTAAACTGAGCTTTCTCAAAGTCGATCTTTTGCTTCAGTTCAACGATGCGCTGAGCTAGAGCTAGCTCTGAAGCAATGGCGCCATGGAAGGCGACACTGAGGCCAATTGGAAGTTGCAGATCTTCAAAGCTGAGGTTGGGCGTGTCAAACCACTCATCAATGAAGTTATGGATGATTGCCACATCAAAGAGAGGCAAATCATTGAAGATTTCTGCTTCTTATTTGCTCTTGATCAGTTGCTCAAGAGCGTCATCTGCAAGATCTTCATCGCTGGACAGATCAATAGCGTCGTTGCGCAGAATAGCAGCAGCAGTCAGTTCTTGGATGGTGTGTTGCAAAGGCATCTTTGCTTTCGAGGGCTTGGAGATGCGTGACAAATCTTCAGACTGCACACTGTCTTCAGGAGGTGCAGTAGCCAGTGGCTTCACTCGTGAGATTTTTGGTGCTGAGGCAGGCTTTGAAGCTTTAGGATTCTTCAATTTCTTTGGCTTTGGCGATGCAGGCACTTCATCAGATTCAGCGTCATCTACAGGCTCATCCACGGTTGTCCCTTGAACCATGATATGAGTGATGAGACCTTCCAGGTTGTAGAAGGGCCCAACAAGATTAGGTTCAGCTTCGCGGGTGCCATCGGCACGGGGAGCAGAAGAGCCAGGGTTGAAGTCTAGTCCCAATGACTTCTTATTCTGCTTCGCCGAATTCTGGGCAAACTATAAGTTGCACTTGAACAGATTGTCGTCACGACACCATAGCAATGACGATGGGTCAGCATCCGCAGGCTATGGTCCATGGACCATGCAGGGATAGAAGCCTTGTTCAATGGCTTCATCTCTGGACCTGGGTTGATGATTTCTGTATAGGATGTCTCCCCATGGTCGCTTGATGGCATTCTTCTCAGCATATTCCTTGGTCACAAACCTGTACTTGAACCACTATTCTGCCCAATATCGTCGAATCCATTGGATTCGTGTCTTGCGCTGATTGTAATCCTCTTCTGGATCTGTCTTGTACAGCTCTGAGAGGTCATCAGGCAGATCTCTTGATGTTTCACCTTGACGCTTTCTGCCACCCTTCCTTACTGATTTCTCTGCAGCCATGAACTTTAAACTGAATGACTTCAATATGTTCAAAGGCTTTCGTTTGCTGGACAAACAGGAACTGGCTTCAGGAGAATTTATATGATGCTGTAAGAATTCTGCAAATGAATGCAGACTATGAGAACCAAGGGATTCTCCCACGGACATGTACCTGTGACAGCATTAAGGTGCGAGGGAAGGGGAAGAGGTCATATGCATTCTTAGAAGATTTTGAAGATAAATCAGTTTAGAAGACATTGACCTCATCGTGCGAAGACATTCACTCATAGATAAGGAGTTGGTTCCAGATTTGTACGAATCCACGGATCAGTACAAATGAGGAATCTAACTACTTTGTGAAGCATAAGTGAACATACTAGGCATATTATGAGATGCAGTATGAAATAGATCCAACTTGTGTGAACAGAAACTTCTTATGGTAGAAAGTGATGAATCTATAGGATCAAAGGGGCTGTAAAAAGAAGTTTTATTTACCACACGAAGAACTGCTAGACGGAGTGGAAGAGGAGACCGAGCAGTTCGATCGTCCATGCCCTAACTTGGAGATGGAGGACACCTACGGCGACGACGGAGAAGACGATGTCCGCGGCCGGCGTGAAGACGACGTCGGAGAGGTTGCGGCAGCTAAGCGCTTCGTCGCCGGCGTCGTCGAGGGCTAGCGGTGGCGCTGGGGTTCGTGCGAGAGTAGAAGAAAGGATAATGACTGTGGTGAGGCGTGTATTTATAGGGACAGGGATGGCACAGTGTTATTACACAGGTGCCCCTGGCGATTCACATCTGAAGGACACGTGGCCATCATGCAACATATCGGAGGTTGTGCCACGTCCCACGCACGCCTGGATTGTCGGGTGGTCATTCCCACTTCTCCGGGTTTCAGGTGAAGGAATTAGCATTGAAAGTGGACTTTATGTTTGTCTCTGTATCTTCTGCTGACAAGGACGCAGAGAAGACATTCGACAGTTTCAAGAGAATGCATATGATTTGGAGAGATAGAGTTTGAGATAGAAAGCATAGAGAGGTTAGGGTCCGATCACATTCACTTAGTACAAAAGATTCAACAAGAAGACATAGCTATAATTGAATGTTGTAGAGGACAGAATACTAGTATATATATATATATAATCAACATAGTGAAGATAATCATGAAGACAGGTTGAGATTGAAGCCAAACCAAATGTGAAGACATAGCAAATGCAACGCATGGGTGAAACACTTCAAACAGAAGAATTTGGTGGTGGCGTTACCCACCGTATAGGAAGTATTAGACCCAGACACGACGCACAATTATCGTGGCGCTCCGAAGTCAAATTCCACATTAATGTATTCACACTTAGAATGTATGTCTTCATTGATTGAAGATATACTTTACTTCGTGTGTTGCACACCTAAGTCGTCAATATGTATAAGTGTTAGGATGTGTGCCTGATCACAGGACATTTGAGGATTCCAAGATATTTAGCTCACACCGTAACTTGCAAAATCTCTTCTCATCCAAGGGCTTGGTGAAGATATTTGTCAATTGCTCTTCAGTGTTGACGTGTATGATATCAATATCTTCCTTCACAACATGATCTCTGAGAAAGTGATGACGAATTTCAATGTGCTTTGTCTTCGGGTGCTGAACTGGGTTGTTGGCGATCTTGATGGCGCTTTCGTTGTCGCAGTAGAGTGGAACTTGCTTCAGATGAATGCCATAATCTTTGAGTGTTTACTTCATCCACAGAAGCTGAGCGCAGCAAGATCCAACAGCAATGTATTCAGATTCAGCAGTGGAGAGAGATACACAGTTATTCATCCTTGAAGACCAACATACAAGTGATCGTCCCAGAAAATGACATGTGCCTGATGTAGACTTGTGATCCACCTTGTCACCAGCATAATCAACATCGGAGAATCCAACCAGATCAAACTCTCAGCCCTTTGGATACCATAATCCTAGTGTTGGGGTGTAAGCCAAATATCGAAGAATTCGCTTCACAGCTAAGTGATGCGATTCCTTTGGTGCCGCTTGGAATCGAGCACACATGCAAACACTAAGCATAATATTTGGCCTAGATGCACATAGATAAAGTAAAGAACCAATCATGGAGTGGTATACCTTTTGATCGAACTCTTTACCATTGTCGTCGGGACCCAGATGATGTTTGGCTGGCATTGGCGTCGTGAAGCCTTTGCATTCTTGCATACCAAATTTCTTCAGGCAATCTTTGAGGTACTTCTCTTGAGATATGAAGATGCCGTTGCGTTGCTGACGTATTTGAAGACCAAGGAAGAACTTCAGCTCACCCATCATGGACATCTGATATTGGTCTTGCATCATATATCCAAACTCTTCACTTTATTTCTGATTGATGCAGCCAAAGATAATGTCATCCACATATATTTGGCACACAAACAGTTCACCATCATATGTCTTCATGAAGAGAGTGGGTCGAGGGAACCAGGTTTGAAGCCTTTGCTCTTTAGGAAGTATTTGAGTGTGTCATACCAAGCCCGAGGGGCTTGTTTGAGGCCATACAGTGCCTTGTTGAGCTTGTACACCATGTCAGGATGTTTTGGATCTTCAAAGCCAGGCGGTTGTGCAGCATATACTTCTTCTTCAATCTTGCCATTGAGAAAAGCACTCTTCACATCCATTTGATATAGAAGTATGTTATGATGATTTGCATAGGCCAGAAGTATGCGTATGGCTTCAAGTCTAGCCACATGAGCAAATGTTTCATCGAAGTCAATCCCTTCAACTTGAGTGTATCCTTGAGCAACGAGACGAGCTTTGTTTCTGACAACTTGACCATGCTCATCTTGCTTGTTGCGATATATCCATTTGGTGCCTATTATATTGTGCTTGCGAGGATCAGGACGCTTAACCAGTTCCCATACATTATTCAGCTCAAACTGTTGAAGCTCTTCTTGCATAGCTTGAATCCATTCAGGTTCCATGAAGGCTTCTTCAACTTTCTTGGGTTCAGTTATTGAGACGAACGCAAAGTGCCCACAGAAATTTGCTAGCTGTGTTGCCCTTGAATGATTGAGTGGACCTGGTGCATTGATGCTATCAATTATTCTCTCAATCTGTACTTCATTTGCAACACGAGGATGTACAGGACAAAGATTTTGCTCTTGCTGATCATTGTCATTGTTAGAGGGATTGTCTTCAGGCTGAGCATTGTCTTCAGGTTGATCAGGTGTGGAGATGATAAGTTCCTCTTCAGGTTGAGCTTCAGACGGTATGATTTCTCTAGTTCCCATAAGTTTGATTGATTCACTGGATGGAACTTCATCTATCACATTTGGCAGGTGCTCTCTTTGTGAGCCGTTCGTCTCATCAAACCGCACATCCACTGTTTCAACCACTTTATAGTGAAAAAGGTTGAAGACTCTGTACGAGTGCGAATCCTTTCCATATCCAAGCATAAAACCCTCATGTGATTTTGGTGCAAATTTTGAAGTGTGATGTGGATCCTTGATCCAACACCTGGCGCCAAATACTCTGAAGTAACTGACATTTGGCTTCTTGCCAGTAAGGAGCTCATAGGATGTCTGGTTTAGAAGCTTGTGAAGATAAACACGGTTGATGATATGGCATGCAGTGTCAATGTCTTCAGGCCAGAATTTTCTTGGAGTCTTGTATTCAACAAGCATCGTCCGAGCCATCTCAATAAGTGTTCTGTTCTTGCATTCGACGATGCCATTCTGCTGTGGCGTGTACGGAGCTGAGAATTCATGTGTGATGCCTAAGGTATCAAGATATGTATATAGGCCAGTGTTCTTGAATTCAGTGCCATTGTCACTTCTGATGTGCTTTATCTTGGCGCCAAAGTTGTTCATTGCTCGATTGGCGAAGCGTCTGAAGACATCCCACACTTCAATCTTGTAAAGGATTATATGTACCCAAGTATATCTTGAATAATCATCAACAATGACAAAGCCATAGAGACAAGCAGTAGTAGTAAGAGTTGAGTAATGAGTGGGACCGAAAAGATCCATGTGTAGCAGTTCGAAGGGTTGAGTCGTTGTCATGATTGTCTTCGAGGGATGCTTGGCCCTCGTCATCTTTCCTGCTTCACAGGCACCGCATAAGTGATCCTTCTTGAACTTGACGCCCTCGATGCCTATGACATGCTTCTTCCTTGCAAGGGTGTGGAGGTTCCTCATGCCAGCATGCCCTAGCCTTCGATGCCAGAGCCAGCATTCAGAAGCTTTTGCTAGAAGACATACTGCAAGTTGTGGTCCTGCTGAGAAAGAAGAACTAGAGCTACAAGAATTCCCACCTATGAAACTCCTGAACCTTTCCGGTTATGCAATCAGTTGTTGGGAATACAGGGGAAGCATAATATCTCACCCAAATCTAGCAAATCCTACATCCAGCTATATCCATCCTTCAACACATAACCGAGAAAAACTTCGGAAACCATCTACCTCAACCTTCGAAAAGCATCCGTTATACAAGTTATGGCGATACTCCCGAACTACCGCCCCAGTACTAGGTGGCGTCGAGGTTATCTCACCAACGAACTGCATAAAAGAGATTTTCGATGTCGGCGTACTAAACTCAGGTATTCCAGAACTGCAACGATAAAATTGTGACGACAACACCTCGGATCTCAACTCCCCGGGACACTGCTACAACCCCTAAAGACAGGAGGCACCAAGAACAATGTTCTCGTCACAAAACCATTGGAACGATTCCAAGATACCCGCGTGATCCTAAATTTTTTTTAGTGAAATTTGAGAAGAGAAGAGTCAAAACTCTACGTCAGGATGCCTTACCAGAGCGATGAGGAGACTGGGGAGTAAAAAGAATTCCTAAACTCTCCGATATATAATTCCTAAATGACTCAAAACATTTTTTTCTAGACACAACTCGGCCGCTAATAACGATCAAGCAATGGGGCTCCTAAGGTCAGGGAAGGCTCTGATTACCAACTTGTAACGCCCTCGATGCGGCTATATCTCCCACGTGTCGAGGCACGACTTAGAGGCATAACCGCATTGAAAGCAATGTTGCAAGTTAGGCAATCTTCACAACATCCCATGTAATATAGATAATAAAAGGGGAGATACATAGTTGGCTTACACTCGCCACGTCAATCAAAGTACATAAATAGCATTACAACATCCAAACACTCATGGCCCGACTACGGCACCAAAATAAAAGATAACCCAACATGCGACACGGTCCCGATCACCCCAACTGAGCACCACTACTGATCATCAGGGAAAGACATGTAGTATCGGCGTGAGTACCTCTGGATAGATGGAAAAACATATAACAAGATATGCTGAGGGGCATATCATGCACACAATAATCATGGCAAAAATGACAAATATCTAATTGGAACAGCAGATCTGACAATTATCTCAAATAGCATTCTTCTATCAGCATTTCGGGCACCAAGATGAACTCAAATGAAAATGATGCAATGAGATGAAATTATGTGCTCTTTGAGACGAACATTTTGATATGCTATATGCCCAAAACGGAGCTACGGATGAGGAGTTATGATGCGATGAACTTAGCCAAAATAAATAGAGACTTAGGGAAAAACTGAGAGGTCAACCCCTAGGGTTTCAGATCTGGATCGGATCTCGCCGGCGCGCGGATCGAGGATCGCTGGGGTCGGCGCCGGAGCTCGACGGGGAAGAAGGCCGGCGAGGTTGGGGCGCCGGATCCCGCCGGATCCGACCCGGAGAGGCGGCGGAGGAGAAGGTGGCGGTGGTGCGGTTGGCCGGCGACAATGGCCGTGGCGGCCGGAGCGGGTGGAGGTCGGCGGCGGAGCGGTGGCGTCCGCTGGTGGCGCTCGCCGCTGCGGGAGAAGAGGAGATGGGCGGCGGCGGAGCCGCTCTGGGCCGCTGGGGCCTAGCGCGGGCCGGGTGGGCCGCGGCGGTGGAGGCGCTGGCGGCGCCACGTGGCGCTCTGCCAGTGGCCGCGGGTGGCGGCGCAGCGTGTCTGGCGGCGGAAGGACACGTCCGGTGCAGAGAGGGATGATTTTAGGGTTTCGGGGGAGAAGGAGATCCAGATTTCGGAGGGGCCTATTTATAGGCATAGAGGGAGCTAGGAGAGTCCAAATGAGGTGCGGTTTTCGGCCACGCGATCGTGATCGAACGCTCTAGATGATGGAGAGGGTTTTGGTGGGTTTTGGACCAAAATGGAGGGGTGTTGGGCTGCAACACACACGAGGCCTTTTCGGTCCCTCGGTTAACCGTTGGAGCATCAAACGAAGTCCAAATGGTACGAAACTTGACATGCGGTCTACCGGTAGTAAACCAAGGATGCTTGGCAAGTCTCGGTACAATCCGGAAATGTCTAATCCCCACACACGAAAGAAAGGTAGAAATGACCACCGGAGGAGAACGAAGCGCCGGAATGCAAAACGGACAAGAGGGAAACTGCTCGAATGCATGAGATGAACACGTATGCAAATGCAATGCACATGATGACATGATATGAGATGCATGACAACGACAACAACACACGGAGAAAAAAACCCGAAACCGAGAAAATAAAATAACTTAACGCCGGAAACGGCAAGAGTTGGAGTACATATTGGGTAAATCATATCCGGGGTGTTACAACTGGAGCAGTGACCAGTTTCTCTTTCAAAGTGTTGAAAGCAATGTCACACTCCGGAGACCAAACGTACTTGACGTGCTTCAGGAGAAGATTTGAGAGAGGCTTCGCGATCTTAGAAAAGTTTTCAACGAATCTTCGACAGTAGCTTGCGAGACCGAGGAAGCTACGGAGTTGCTTCACGTTCTGAGGTGGTTCCCAATTCACAATTGCAGACACCTTCTCAGGATTCACCGCAATGCCCTTGGCAGAGATGATATGACCAAGATAAAGAACCTCATCAAGCGAAAATTCGCACTTGGAGAACTTGGCGTAGAACTGGTGTTCCCTGAGCTTATCGAGTACCAAACGCAAGTGCTTTTCATGATCTTCCTTGTTATTCGAAAAGACCAGAATGTCGTCGAGATAGACCAAAACAAAGTCATTGGTGTAGGCGTTGAAGATGAAGTTCATCATGCGAGAGAAAGTCGGAGGAGCATTGACGAGGCCAAAAGACATGCCAGTGTATTCATATGAGCCAAAGCTTGTCCTGAAAGCCGTCCTGGGAATATCTTGCTCATGGATTCGAATCTGATGATAACCCATACAGAGATCAAGCTTGGAGAATACTTGGGCACCTTTGAGTTGTTCGAACAGCTCGTTGATGTTGGGAAGTGGGTATTTGTTCTTGATGGTCTTCTTGTTCAATGGACGGTAATCAACACAAAGTCAGTCCGTTCCATCCTTCTTCTTCACAAAAAGAACACCACAACCCCATGGAGAAGAACTAGGTCGGATGAGGCCCATTCTCTCTTGAACATCGAGTTGCTTCTTCAGCTCCTTCAATTCTTCAGGTCCGAGCTTCTAAGGACGCTTGCACACTAGTTCCGTGCCAGGCTCAAGATCGATGACGAATTCAACTGGCCGGTGCGGAGGCATTCCTGGAAGCTCTTCTGGAAAGACGTCTTGATATTCGCAAACGACTGGAATTTGCGAGATAGCATCCAGTTCACCCTTCTCATTGAGAGAAAATAGACGGATGGTATCATCACGAGCGGCAAAGACAATTACATCCTCGGACGAATGAGTCAATTGAACCTGCCTGGCTGCACAATCAAGATGCGCCTTGTGCTTAGAAAGCCAATCCATTCCGAGAATAAGATCAATATCTGAGTCACCAAGAACCGTTGGAGAAGCCAGAAACTTGTAGTCACCCAAGGTGATAGTAACATCCGGAACGATGGAGTCAGCATACATGCGCTTACTGGGAGAGACAACTGCTAACGGACTAGGCAAAACTTGCGAAATCAATTCATGCCTAGATGTAAACGGTCTCGAGATGAAACAATGCGATGCACCAGTGTCAAAAAGAACTTTAGCTGGAATATCGTTAACAGGAAGGTTACCCATGATGACATCTGACGAGTCCTCTGCCTGAGCTGCATTCATCAAGTTGACCTTGGCGTGCTTGGGGTTATGCTTGACCACAGCTGTACTTGCCGATCTCACAGGAGGAGGAGGGAGACGCCTCTGATTGAAGCATTTGTTGGCATAGTGACCCTTCTGTTGGCACTTGTTGCACGTGACCTATGAAAGCGGACGGTGATACGGAGCACTAGATCTTGGAGCTTGAGACGAAGTCCTGTTCTGAAAGCCAGGGTTGGGTGGGTGGGAAAATCCACTGCCACCTTTGCTCTTCTGCTGATACGGCTGACGGAACGGAGGAGGAGGAAGCCAATACTTCTGCTGCTTGGCCACTTGAGTAGAGGAAGACGGAGTAGCATCTCTGACTCGCTTCTTGGAAGCATCACACCTCAGTTGAGCGGCCTCTTGCTTCAATGCCATGTTGTAGAACTCATCGTACCTCAAGGGCTCAAAGAGAACAAGAGCTAGCTGGATTTCTTCTCTGAGACCACCCCTGAACTGGTATATCATGCTCTTCTCATCAGGGACGTCCTGCTTAGCAAAGCGGGTGAGATTTTGAAACAACTTGTTGTAGTCATAGAAAGACAAAGAGCCTTGGTTCAGGTTGCGGAATTCCTCACGCTTGCTTTCAACCACGCTCTAGGGGATATGATGAGCTCTGAAATCTTACGGAATTCATCCCAGGTAATCACACAGCCTCCTCTGGAATCCTTGTACTGCTGGAACCATTCTGCAGCTTGGTCTTTGAGTTAGAAGGAAGCGAACTTGACAAAGTCCTCAGGCCTGACGTTACTGCACTCGAAATGCTTGCACAGATCCACGAGCCAATCGTCAGCATCAGTTGCCTCAACACAATTGCTGAAAGTCTTTGGCCCGTTAGCAAGGAACTGGTTGAGTGTAGCAAAGTGATTCTGATTGTTGCCTTGGTTGCCTTGGTTCGCTTGATTGCGCTCTTGAAGAATTTGCATGATCAACTGCGTGTTTGCATTGGTTGCGGCCATCACAGCTTGCCATGCCTCCGGACGAGGTGGAGGTGGTGGCGGATCCTGATTCTGATTAGGCTCTGATACCAACTTGTAACGCCCTCGATGCGGCTATAGCTCCCACGTGTCGAGGCACGACTTAGAGGCATAACCGCATTGAAAGCAATGTCGCAAGTTAGGCAATCTTCACAACATCCCATGTAATATAGATAATAAAAGGGGAGATACATAGTTGGCTTACACTCGCCACGTCAATCAAAGTACATAAATAGCATTACAACATCCAAACACTCATGGCCCGACTACGGCGCCAAAATAAAAGATAACCCAACATGCGACACGGTCCCGATCACGCCAACTGAGCACCACTACTGATCATCAGGGAAAGACACGTAGTATCGGCGTGATTCCTTGTCGAACTCCCACTTGAGCTCAAGCGCGTCATCTAGAACTGAGTCATCAGGCCCTGCATCTGGTTTGGAAGTAATCTGTGAGCCACAGGGACTCAGCAATCTCGCACCCTCGCGATCAAGACTATTTAAGCTTATAGGTAAGGGCAAGGTAAAATATGTGGAGCTGCAGCAAGCGACTAGCATATATGGTGGCTAACCTGTTCGCAAAAGAGAGCGAGAAGAGAAGGCAAAGCGCGAACGAGTAACTAGAGAACATCCTGAGGCAAGCATTACTCCAACACCGTTTTCACTTCCCGGACTCCGCCGAGAAGAGACCATCACGGTAACTCAGACTGTTGATTCATTTAAATTAAGTTAAGGTTCAAGTTATCTACAACCGGACATTAACAAATTCCCATCTTCCCATAACCGCGGGCACGGCTTTCGAAAGTTCAAATCTCTGTAGGGGAGTCCCAACTTAGCCCATGACAAGCTCTCACGGTCAACGAAGGAATAGACCTCCTCCCGAGACGTTCCGATCAGACTCGGTATCCCGGTTCTTCAAGACACTTCGACAAGTTAAAACAAATCCAGCAACACCGCCTGAATGTGCCAACAAATCCCGATAGGAGCGGCACATATCTCTTTCTCAGGGCACACTCAGATTGTCCTAGGTACGGGTAGGCCAGCCCAGAGTTGCCCCTGGTGGCCACCGGCAGCTGACAGGTGGACCAACACACAGAGGAGCACTGGCCCGGGGGGTTTTAAAATAAGATGACCCTCGGGCTCCGGAAACCCAAGGGAAAAAGAGGCTAGGTGGAAAATGGTAAAACCAAGGTTGGGCATTGCTGGAAAAACTTTAATCAAGGTGAACTATCAAGGGGTTCCCATTATCACCCAACCGCGTAAGAAACGCAAAAATCCGGGAACATAACACCGATATGACGGAAACTAGGGCGGCAAGAGTGGAACAAAACACTAGGAGAGAGGACGAGCCTTCCACCCTTTACCAAGTATATAGATGCATTAATATAACATGGCAATATAATGATATCCCAACAAGTAAATGATGTTCCACCAAGGAACGGTCTCCAATCTTCACCTACAACTAGCAACGCTATAAGAGGGGCTGAGCAAAGCGGTAACATAGCCAATCAACGATTTGCTAGGACATTGTGGGTTAAAGGTTTGACATGGAAATTTGAGAGGCATGATAAGCAAGTGGTAGGCATCGTAGCATAGGCATAGCAAAAGAGCGAGCATCTAGCAAAGCAAAGATAGTAGTGATTTCGAGGGTATGATCATCTTGCCTGCAAAGTTGTCAGAGTTGACTGGATCCTCGAAAGCAAACTCAACGGGCTCCTCATTAGCGAACTCGTCTCCCAGCTCTACCCAAACAATACAAACAAGCAACAAGGACACAATCAACCTTGTGCAAAGCTCAAACAATATGATGCAAGGATGGTATGCTATGCGGGATGCGATATGTGATGCATATGCAAGATTTGACAAGGAATGAAAGAACCTGGCCTCAACTTGGGAATCTAAGTGTGCCACAGGAAAGGTGAGATGAAATCGCTTGAAAGCGATATAAAGAACGCCGGAATCGGAGTTACGGTTTGGAAAAGGCAAGTGATTCAAATATGACCACGTTCTACGATTTACAGCAAGTAGCCAACTAAATGCAACAAGATGAACATGCTACAGCACCCAAACATGGAATCAAAATACATGGAAGGGATCCATACATGATGCTTAACAAAAGACTAGCACTGAACTACGGCCAATTCATCCATTAACAGGTTCAAACAAGCATGGCAAAAATGCATTTGGCAAACAGAACTCAGACTTAGTAAAATTAACACTTGTCTGGAATTTCAGATCAGATAGCACACTTTGGAGCATGAAAACTGTATGCTACAGGACCTGAACATGGCAAAGTAAAGAATGGCATGGATCTACTCAAAGAGCTTAAAAAGAGTCCCTTAGTGACCTTGAGCCAAAAGGGATCATAAAATACAATTGCAAGCATGTGAACATGGCAAAAACATAATCAGTTTTCAGACTTAATGAAAACTGGAGCATGCTGAAACAGATATCAAGTAGGCATGTTTACGAGCTCGATGCACTCACTACAGAGCAAGTCATGACAAACTAAGCATACACCCATTAAGAATACACAAAATACAAGTTAGACATGGCAAGAACAATAACATAGCATGCACGGATCAACTACAACATCCTCGGAAAAATTGCTAACAAGTAGACAATCTGCCCAGATTCACGAAATAGCAAAAGTAGAGCTCGATTGACTCAAGATAGGGTGCTCCATAATTGCAAACAAAGACATGGATGGAAAGAGCACTACAAGATTAACAAAACATCCTTACTGATCATCCTCAAAAGAGGCACGGATCACTAGGAAACAACATGAACATATGGCATATTGAGATAAACAGTTCAAGGACTTAGTGGAAATGCTAAGTCCCTGAAATCAGCATTAACGAATGCTCCACTTTGCAAGCTTGTGCTAGTCACCACACACATCACAAAAATACATGGGTTGCACCTCTGGATAGATGGCAAAACATATAACAAAACTCATGAAGAGCTCAGGGGCATATCATGCACACAATAATCATGGCAAAAATGACAAATATCTAATTGGAGCAGCAGATCTGACAATTATCTCAAATAGCATTTTTCTAACAGCATTTCGGGCACCAAGATGAACTCAAATGAAAATGATGCTATGAGATGAAATGCTGTGCTCTCTAAGACGAACATTTTGATATGCTATATGCCCAAAACGGAGCTACGGATGAGGAGTTATGATGCGATGAACTTAGCCAAAATAAATAGAGACTTCGGGAAAAACTGAGAGGTCAACCCCTAGGGTTTCAGATCTGGATCGGATCTCGCCGGCGCGCGGATCGAGGATCGTCGGGGTCGGCGCCGGACCTCGACGGGAAGGACGCCGGGGAAGAAGGCCGGCGAGGTTGGGGCGCCGGATCCCGCCGGATCCGACCCGGAGAGGCGGCGGGGGGGGGGTGCGGCTGCGGTGGAGGAGAAGGTGGAGGTGGTGCGGTTGGCCGGCGACGATGGCCGCGGCGGCCGGAGCAGGTGGAGGTCGGCGGCGGAGCGGTGGCGTCCGGTGGTGGCGCTGGTCGCTACGGGAGAAGAGGAGACGGGCGGCGGCGGAGCCGCTCTAGGCCGCGGGGGCCTAGCATGGGCCGGGCGGGCGGCGGCGGTGGAGGCGCTGGCGGCGCGACGTGGCGCTCTGCCAGGGGCCGCGGGTGGCGGCGCGGCGTGTCCGGCGGCGGACGGACACGTCCGGTGCGGAGAGGGATGATTTTAGGGTTTCGGGGGAGAAGGAGATCCAGATTTCGGAGGGGTCTATTTATAGGCATAGAGGGAGCTAGGAGAGTCCAAATGAGGTGCGGTTTTCGCCCACGCGATCGTGATCGAACGCTTTAGATGATGGAGAGGGTTTTGGTCGGTTTTCGACCAAAATGGAGGGGTGTTGGGCTGCAACACACATGAGGCCTTTTCGGTCCCTCGGTTAACCGTTGGAGCACCAAACGAAGTCCAAATGGTACGAAACTTGACAGGCGGTCTACCGGTAGTAAACCAAGGCTGCTTGGCAAGTCTCGGTCCAATCCGGAAATGTTTAATCCCCACACACGAAAGAAAGGTAGAAATGACCACTGGAGGAGAACGAAGCGCCGGAATGCAAAACGGACAACGGGGAAAATGCTCGAATGCATGAGATGAACACGTATGCAAATGCAATGCACATGATGACATGATATGAGATGCATGGCAACGACAACAACATACGGAGACAAAAACCCGAACCCGGGAAAATAAAATAACTTAACGCCGGAAACGGCAAGAGTTGGAGTACATATTGGGTAAATCATATTCGGGGTGTTACAACACTCCACCACTACGAAAGGATCTCGTCCCGAGATCTAGGACTGAAAGGACGCCGGGTATTCAGAACGGAGGTGATCCTCATGTTCCCAGGTAGCTTCACAGTCGGAATGGTGTGACCACTTGACTTTGAGGAATTTGATTGACTTTTTGCGAGTCTTGCGTTCAGTCTCTTCAAGAATAGCAACGGGGTGCTCATGATAAGAGAGATATTCTTGGAGCTCAATGTCCTCGAAGTTGATGGTGCAGTCAGGAGTCTTGAAGCACTTTCGGAGCTGAGAGACATGGAACGCGTCATGCACATTTGCAAAGTTTGAAGGAAGCTCGAGTTGATAGGCGAGATCGCCCCTCTTGCTGACGATCTTGAAAGGTCCCACGTATCTAGGGGCAAGCTTCCCTTTGATACGGAAGCGACGAGTACCTTTCATTGGAGAGATGCGGAGGTAAACATGATCTCCGATCTCGAAAGCCAAATCCCGGTGCTTACTATCATAGTAGCTCTTCTGGCGGGATTGGGCTGCTTTGAGGTTATCTCGAATGACTTTGCACATCTCCTCTGCCTCTGTGATTAAGTCATTACCCAAAAGCTGACGTCCACCGGTTTCAGACTAGTTGAGAGGGGTACGTCACTTCCTGCCATACAGAATTTCAAATGGGGCCTTGCCCGAACTTGCTTGAAAATTGTTGTTGTAGGAGAATTCAGCATATGGAAGACAATCCTCCCACTTCATGCCGAAGGAGATCACACAAGCCCTGAGCATATCTTCGAGAATCTGGTTGACACGCTCGACTTGACCGCTAGTTTGAGGATGCCTCTCTCCAAGCTGTACAAGGTCTTTTGTGTGATGCCTCTCTCCAAGGCTTGGCGCAGTATTGATGCAAGAGAAGAAAGTTGTTGCTTATACCTCTCGCCAGTTGAAGCCAATGAGAAGAACTACCCCACTCATGATCTCGAGTTGGCGGCAGTTGTGCATGCTCTTTTGACTTGGAGACATCTCTTATTGGGAAGAAAAGTGGACATTTTCACTGACCACAAGAGTCTCAAGTACATCTTCACTCAGCCTAATCTCAACCTCAGGCAGACTCGATGGGTCGAAATGATTCAAGAGTATAATCCGAGTATCGAGTATACTCCAGGCAAGGCCAATGTGATTGCTGACGCATTGAGCAGAAAGGCTTATTGCAACAGTCTGATTCTCAAGCCTTATCAACCCGAGCTTTGTGAAGCTTTCCGCAAACTTAATCTGCAAGTTGTTCCTCAAGGTTTCCTCGCCAACCTTCAAGTCTCTCCTACCTTGGAAGACCAGATTCGCCAAGCTCAGCTTCTTGATGCTATGGTGAAAAAGGTGAAGATTGGGATTGCCAAGAGTCAACCCAAGTACAAGTGCTACCGCCTTGATGACAAGGATACTCTCTTCTTCGAGGATCGTATTGTTGTGCCCAAAGGTGACCTTCGTAAAGTGATCATGAAAACGAGGCTCACAATTCTCTCCTCTCCATCCACCCTGGGAGCACGAAGATGTATTAGGACCTCAAGCAGGCTTATTGGTGGACTCGAATGAAGTGCGAGATTGCTCAGTTCGTGAATGAATGTGATGTCTGCAGAAGAGTGAAGGCAGAACACCAAAGGCCAGCGGGTCTCCTCCAACCTCTTGCCATTCCAGAATAGAAGTTTGACCACATTGAGATGGACTTCGTGATTGGGTTTCCAAATTCCAAACGTGGCAATGATGCTATATTCATTGTCATCGACAAACTCACTAAAGTGGTTCACTTTCTGCCTATCAAAGAGTCAATCACTGCAGCTCAATTGGTGGAGCTCTATACCTCTCGAATTGTCTCGCTACACGGTATTCCACAAGTGATCTCTTCAGACCGTGGCAGCATATTTACCTCCAAGTTTTTGGATTCTTTTCAGAAGGCCATGGGCAACAACATCCGCTTCAGCACAGCTTTCCATCATTCTGCATACGTCCACTTTCCATTATGCATTGTCATTATCTTCATATACTTTAACATGCATAGTGGATTGTCATCATAAGTTGAAGTGGATCTCCACAAGTACAACCTGCCATGTGCATTTGCATTCCAGAAGCAAATCACTTATATGCACATCTTCAGGGGGAGCCCTTGCAACTTATGAAGACAATTCCTTATCCTTTACAATTTCACAGATTATATTCCCCGTTGAAAACTTCAACTAGTTTGTCATAAATCACCAAAAAGGGGGAGATTGTAAGTGCATCTAGTGCCACCCCTAGTTGGTTTTGGAGTATTGACGACAAACCTAGTTGAGGGACTAATGTGTTTGTGAGAATTGCAGGATAACACAGGTAGAAGTCCCTCATTGATTCGGTTTTCCTACCAGAGATGACCCCTAAAAATGTATGAAGACATTGAAGTCAAAGGTGGTATATGAAGATATTCACATTGAAGACTATGACAAGAGAGGACACCACATGAAGCCTATGGAGCTCGAAGACTTAGATCTTTCGTAGTTCCTTTTCTTTTGTGTTGAGTCATAGGAACCACTGTACTGATAAGTGGGGTCCAAGAGAACCAGTCAGAATGACTGAAGTGATGCCTAACCAAAAACCTATGTCTTCGAGTGAAGACTATGAGAGCGAATCTTGTCCAGAGTCGGACAAGTCAGCTTTGCTTGTAGCCCAAGTAAAGTTGCCGTGTGAGTTTGAAATCTGACCGTTGGAACACGTGTCAGTTCCTTAGTGACCCAGGGTCATTTCAGACAAATCAGGTCGGGTTGCCAAGTGACTATAAATAGCCCACCCCCTACAACCATAAACGGTTGGCTGCTCAGATTGAGAGTACGGCTTTTGTCGTTTGAGAGCAACCCACCTCGAGGCCTTTGAGAGAGAATTCCTTGCGAGGATAAAGCCCTAACCACCCAGAGCCAAAGAGAATTGGGCATCACTTAAGTCTTCTTGTCTGTGTGATCTGAAGACTTATTACACTTGAGAACTGTGCATCCTCCAGCCGGTTAGGCGTCGCGTTCTGAGCATCCAAGAGACATTGTGGATTGCCGGTGAACGAAGTCTGTGAAGGTTTGGGAGTCTACCTTGAAGACTTACCAGAGTGATTGGGCGAGGTCTGTGTGACCTTAACTCAAGGAGAATACGGTGAGGACTGGGTGTCCTGAGCTGCGTGTTCAGGACTGGGTGTCCGGGACTGTGTGTCCTAAGGTTTAAATACCTAGCTGCTCCAACCAGACGTACAGTTGTCACAGCAACTGGAACTGGTCCAACAAATCATTGTCTTCAACGAGTCACTGGTTTCATCTTCCCTTCACTTTACTTACTGTTGCTCCTTGTGAAGTCATTGTATGTTTGCACTATCTTTTGTCTTCACTGAGTGACTGCATGTTATGTATGGCTTCATAATATTTTCCTACCTGATCCTTACTACATTGCTGCCATTAAGTCATTGTGCTTTCACTTTATTGAATACTTGACTATGGCTTGCCTAGTGTAGTCTACCTTCCGCTGCATGGTAATAGGTTTATGTCTATCGTTTGTCTTCATAACTTCCACGTTTTGAAGACTTTCATAAAAATCGCCTATTCACCCCCCCTCTAGTCGATATAACGCACTTTCAATTGGTATCAGAGCAAGGTACTCCCTTGTTCTGTGTGATTCGGTTGAACCACCTGGAGTTTTAGCTATGTCGACTGCAGGGATAATTAAAGTCTCCGTTGCGTGCCCCGTCTTTGATGGAACTGAATATCCCTACTGGAAGAATAAGATGCGCATGCATCTTGAAGCCATTGACGTCGACCTATGGTATGTCGTCGAAAACGGTGTTCCCAAGGCTGGAGAAGGTGTCACTGCTACTAATGTCAAGAAATTTGTTCAACTGGACTCTACTGCCAAGAATATCATTTGTGGTCATCTGACCAAAGGACAGTATGGCCATGTGAGTGCTTTGAAGACATCTAAGCTGGTCTGGGACTGACTCTCCAAGGTCAATGAAGGCATCTCAACCCAGAGAGATCAGAGAATCAGTGTCCTTCGCAACCTCTTCAACCGCTTCAAGCGAAATGACAATGAGAATGTCCAGCACACATTTGACCGACTCACTGACATCACAAATGAGCTTCAAGCCCTCAGCGCTACTGAGATCACCAAACATGAAGTTGTCAAGACACTGCTGAGATCACTTGATAGTTTGTTTGACATCCTAGCCCTGATGATTCAAGAACGTCCTGATTTCAAGACACTCGATCCGTCTGACATACTTGAGAGGCTCAACACACATGAGTTTCAGCTTTCTGAGAAAAGAGATATCTACGGTCCAAACTATGGGCGAACTCGTGCCTTGGAGGCAAAATCTGTCTCCTTATCTGAAGAAGAATCTGACAGCAGTTCTGATGATCCCGAAGACATTGGAAGGGAACTTGCTATGCTCGTGAAGAAGTTCCAAAAATTCACCAAGAAGAAAGGCTTCAGAAAGTCTTCCCGATCAAGCTCAAGGAATGATGAAGCTTCTGCTCATGAATACAAGAAGAAAACATGTCACAAGTGCAAGAAACTTGGCCACTTCATCTCTGAGTGTCCACAGTGGGACAATGAGAACAAAAAGAAGAAGAAGAGCAAGGAATATGACTCTGACAACAAGAAGAAGAAGAAATACTCAAAGTCTTCTTCCAAGTCTTCCTCAAAGTCTTCATCACACAAGAAGAGCTCATCTGGCAAGGCACGTGCGTTTGTTGGCAAGGAAATGGATTCAGAGGAGGAGTCCGCTTCTGAGGAGGCAGAGGTGGAGTCTGAGGAGGAGTCCGATTCAGGCGTCGCAAGTCTGGCTACAGCATAGGTTGCCAAGTCCATCTTCAATACTAAAGACAATGACCTCGTCACCGACACCGATGCCAATGACAAGGACTACTCCGCTTCTACCTACTGCTTCATGGCACGCGGTGCCAAGGTAAACACACGCACTACACACTATCAAACATCTAGTGACGATGACTCTGATTGTGATTCAAAACCCAGCTACAGAACACTTGCTAAAATTGCAACTGAACAACAGAAAGCTATGGAACATATTCAAAAACTGTTAGACAGAAGAGATGATCTGTTAGGTGCTGAAATGACTCGATCTGAATCCTTAATTGAAGACATAAAAAATCTTCACGTTAAGTATCAGGAACTTGAAAGTCGTCATGAAACTCTCTCAACAACTCATGAAAAGCTTTCCTATGATTATCTTCAAAGGAAGCAAGATCTTGAGAAATTGAGAGCGGTTCATGAAGATCTTCAAAAGGAAAACAAGTCACTTCGCGCCAAACAGGTCAGTCCCGCTCAGGAAGGATTTGAACCACCATGTCTTAAATGCATTGAGCATGATAATGCTACTTCTGTTGTTGAATGTTCTACTGCTACTACTGTTGCAATATCTTCAACTGTTGATGTGGTAACTAACCCCTCTGCTGAGGATACCACTGCTATTGCTGATGAGAATGCTAGGTTGAAGACATTGCTTGAAACAGGGATGTACAAAAGTCTTAAAGGGCATCAGACACTGTGATGTCCTCAAAAAGCAGATACTGAACCGAAACCCGAGGAAAGAGGGTGTTGGGTTCGTAAGGAAAATGAATGCTGATGGTTCTTACTGGAAACCTGAGCAGTACCCCAAAACCATGTGGGTTGCTGCAAAGGAACCTTCAGCAGACCCATCCAAGCTATCTAGGTTCACTTGTGCTAACCCCATTATCATTGATGAATCCTTTGATGCAAACTATATACTGTTTAAGAATCGGAATGGTGAAGTGTTTGCCACGTACATTGGTACTAACTGCAGGAATGGACTGCCTATGAAGAAGATCTGGGATCCGAAAAGGTGTCTGGAGAATCTTCCTGTGAATGTCATCATGACACCTCACATGAAGAAGACAAACCTCAGACCAAAGGCTTCATACGGTCCAAAGGCTTCATACAGACAGAGGACTCACCTGGTCACACTAACGCAAATGTTTTGCAGGGAAACCATACTCAGGCATATGAATATGAAAGCGGTTCATCAAACCGCCATGTTCATAAGACCAAGAACTATTCTGCTTATTCTTATGAGTACTATTGTCCGCCTGCAAGACTGTTTGCTAGGGCTCCAAAGCCAAAATTCTCAGATGCTGCACTTAGACTTATTGCTTCTCAGCCACCCTTGAAGATGTGGGTGGCTAAGAAAGCTTAACTCTCTTTTGCAGGGAAAGCTCTCGAGCAGAAAACCAAAATCGTCTGACGCCATTGCTGGGGACCTTAAACATCTTGTAGGGCGCAAGATCAAATGCCCGAATGGTCTTACTATGTACTTCGTTCCTGAATCGCTTGCAACTCTCCCTATTAGTTCTAACCTGGATCTAAGTTTTCATAACCCACTGGTTCGTCAAATGTTTTTTCTTCACAATGCTCTTGGTGAAGCCTATCCCCCTAACTGCACTGTAGGGTACGACACCAGCGTCTTCAGAATGGATTATTGAGAGTGGGTGTACAAATCACATGACTGGCAAAAGAAGTCTTCTTATGGACTCAACCTTACGTCCATCCGACAAGAGCCACATCACATTTGCTGACACGGGTAAAAGTAAGGTATTTGGTCTAGGTAGAGTTGCAATCTCAAGGGATCAACACATGGATAAAGTCATGCTTGTTGAATCCCTTGGTTTCAACTTAATGTCTGTCTCAATGCTTTGCAATTTGAACATGATCCTAATATTTGGAAAATATCGTTGCCTTGTACTAATGGAATCTAACAAGTCTCTAGTATTTGAAGGGTATCGAAAAGATGATTTGTACGTGGTAGATTTCTCAGCAGGACCACAGCTTGCCGTATGTCTTCTAGCAAAAGCTTCAGAATGCTGGCTCTGGCATCGGAGGCTTGGGCATGATGGCATGAGGAACCTCCACACCCTTGCGAAGAAGACGCATGTCATAGGCATCGAGGGCGTCAAGTTCAAGAAAGATCACTTATGCGGTGCCTGTGAAGCAGGGAAGATGACGAGGGCCAAGCATCCCTCGAATACAATCATGACCACTACTCGACCCTTCGAACTACTTCACATGGATCTTTTCGGTCCCACTCATTACTCAACTCTTACTACTACTGCTTGCCTTTATGGTTTCGTTATTGTTGATGATTATTCAAGATATACTTGGGTGCACATAATCCTTTACAAGACTGAAGTGCAGGATGTCTTCAGATGCTTCGCCAATCGAGCTATGAATAATTTTGGCACCAAGATAAAGCACATCAGAAGTGATAATGGCACTGAATTCAAGAACACTGGCCTTAATACATATCTTGATACCTTGGGCATCACACATGAATTCTCAGCCCTGTACACGCCACAGCAGAGTGGCATCGTCGAACGCAAGAACAAAACACTCATTGAGATGGCCAGAACGATGCTAGATGAATACAAGACCCCAAGAAAATTCTGGCCTGAAGCCATTGATACTGCATGCCATACAATCAATCGTGTTTATCTTCACAAGCTTCTGAACAAGACATCTTATGAGCTCCTTACTGGCAAGAAGCCAAATGTCAGTTACTTCACAGTATTTGGCGCAAGGTGCTGGATCAAGGACCCACATCACACCTCAAAGTTTGAACCAAAAGCACATGAGGGTTTTATGCTTGGATATGGAAAGGATTCACACTCCTACAGAGTCTTCAACCTCTTTCATTACAAAGTGGTTGAAACAGTGGATGTGCGGTTCGATGAGACCAATGGTTCACAAAGAGAGCAGCTGCCAAATGTGCTAGATGAAGTTCCATCCAGTGAATCAATCAAGCTAATGGGAACTGGAGAAATTATACCTTCTGAAGCTCATCCTGAAGAAGAACTTATCATCTCAGCACCTGATCAACATGAAGACAATGCTCAGCCTGAAGATATTCCTTCTAACAATGACAATGAACAGCAAGAGCAAAGTCTTCGCCCTGTACATCCTCGCGTTGCCAATGGAGTGCAGATTGAAAGAATAATTGATAGCATCAATGCACCCGGTCCACTCACTCGTTCAAGGGCAACTTAGCTAGCAAATTTCTGTGGGCACCTCGCATTCGTCTCAATAACAGAACCCAAGAAAGTTGAAGAAGCCTTCATGGAACCTGAATGGATTCAAGCTATGCAAGAAGAGCTTCAACAGTTTGAGCTGAATAATGTATGGGAACTGGTTAAGCGTCCTGATCCACGGAAGCACAACATAATAGGCACCAAATGGATATACCGCAACAAGCAAGATGAGCATGGTCAAGTGGTCAGAAATAAAGCTCGTCTCGTTGCTCAAGGATATACTCAAGTGGAAGGCATTGACTTCGATGAAACATTTGCTCCTGTGGCCAGACTTGAAGCCATACGCATACTGCTGGCCTATGCAATTCATCACAACATACTTCTATATCAAATGGATGTGAAGAGTGCTTTTCTCAATGGCAAGATTGAAGAAGAAGTGTATGTTGCACAACCACCTGGCTTTGAAGATCAAAAACATCCTGACATGGTATACAGGCTCAACAAGGCACTGTATGGCCTCAAACAAGCCCCTAGAGCCTGGTATGACACACTCAAATACTTCCTGAAGAGCAAAGGCTTCATACCTGGTTCCCTAGACCCCACTCTCCTCACGAAGACATATGATGGTGAACTGTTTGTGTGCCAAATATATGTGGATGACATTATCTTCGGCTGCACCAATCAGAAGTACAGTGAAGAGTGTGGATATATGATGCAAGAGCAATATCAAATGTCCATGATGGGGGAGCTGAAGTTCTTCCTCGGTCTTCAAATACGACAACAACGCAACGACATCTTCATATCCCAAGAAAAGTATCTCAAAGATTGCCTGAAGAAGTTTGGTATGCAAGACTGCAAAGGCTTCACAACACCAATGCCAGCCAAACATCATCTGGGTCCCGACGATAATGGTAAAGAGTTCGATCAAAAGGTATACCGCTCCATGATTGGTTCTTTACTTTATTTATGTGCATCTAGGGCAGATATTATGCTTAGTGTTTGCATGTGTGCTCGATTTCAAGCGGCACCAAAGGAGTCACATCACTTAGCTGTGAAGCGAATTCTTCGATATTTGGCTCACACCCCAACTCTAGGATTATGGTATCCAAAGGGCTCAGAGTTTGATCTGGTTGGATTTTCGGATGCTGACTATGTTGGTGACAAAGTTGATCGCAAGTCTACATCAGGCACATGTCACTTTCTGGGACGATCACTTGTATGTTGGTCTTCAAAGAAGCAGAACTGTGTATCTCTCTCCACTGCTGAATCTGAATACATTGCTGCTGGATCTTGCTGCGCTCAGCTTCTGTGGATGAAGCAAACACTCAAGGACTATGGCATTCATCTGAAGCAAGTGCCACTTTACTGCGACAACGAAAGCGCCATCAAGATCACCAACAACCCAGTTCAGCACTCGAGGACAAAGCACATTGAAATTCATCATCACTTTCTCAGCGATCATGTTGTGAAGGAAGATATTGATATCATACACGTCAACACTGAAGAGCAATTGGCAGATATCTTCACCAAGCCCTTGGATGAGAAGAGATTTTGCAAGTTATGGTGTTAGCTAAATATCCTGGAATCCTCAAATGTCCTATGATCAGGCACACATCCTAACCCTAATGCATATTGATGACTTAGATGTGCAACACATGAAGTAAAGTATATCTTCAATCAATGAATACATACATTCTAAGTGTGAATACATTAATGTGGAATTTGACTTCGGAGTGCCACGATAATTGTGCGCCGTGTCTGGGTCTAATACTTCCTATACGGTGGGTAACGCCACCACCAAATGTTCTCTTTTGAAGTGTTTCACTCATGGCGTTACCTTGCAATGTCTTCACATTTGGTTTGGCTTCGATCTCAACATATCTTCATGATTATCTTCACTATGTTGATTATATATATATATATATATTGGTGTTCTGTCCTCTATAGCATTCACTTATAGCTATGTCTTCATTGTTGAATCTTTTGAACTAAGTGAATGTGATCGGACCCTAACCTCTCTATGCTTTCTATCTCAAATTCTATCTCTCCAAATCATATGCATTCTATTGAAACTGTCGAATGTCTTCTCTGCGTCCTTGTCAGCAGAAGATACAGAGACAACCATTAAGTCCGTTTTCAATGCTCATTCCTCCACATGAAACCCGGAGAAGTAGGAACGACCACCCGACAATCAAGGCGTGCGTGAGACGTGGAACAAACCCCAAAATTCCGCATAATGGCCACGTGTTCCTCAGATGCGAATCGCCAGGGGCACCTGTGTAATAGCGCAGTGCCGCCCCTGTACCTATAAATACACACTCACAGCGGTCATTATCTCTTCTTCCACCCTCGCACGAACCCTAGCGCCACCGCTAGCCCTCGACGACGCCGGCGACAAAGCGCTTCACTGCCGCAACCTCTCCGACGCCGTCTTCACGCCAACCGCGGACATCGTCCTCTCCGCCGTCGCCGTAGGTGTCTTCCGTCGCCAAGTTAGGGCACGGAAGATCGAACTACTCGGCCTCACCTTCCACTCCGTCTAGCAGTTCTTAGTGTGGTAAATAAAACTTCCTTTTTACAGCACCGTTGATCCTATGGATTTGTCACTTTCTACCACAAGCAGTTTCTGTTCACACAAGTTAGATCTCTCTCATACTGCATCTCATAACATGCCAAGTATATTCACTTATGCTTCACAAAGTAGTTAGATTCCTCACTTGTACTGATCTGTGGATTCGTACAAATCTGGAACCAACTCCTTATCTATGAGTGAATGTCTTCGCACGATGAGGTCAATGTCTTCTAAACTGATTTATCTTCAAAATCTTCTGAGAATGCATATGACCTCTTCCCCTTCCCTCGCACCTTAATGCTGTCACAGGTACATGTCCGTGGAAGAATCCTTTGGTTCTCATAGTCAGCATTCATTTGCAGAATTCTTACAGCATCACATTAATTCTCTCCAAGCCAGTTCCTATTGGTCCAGCAAGAGAAAACCTTTGAAGCCTTTGAACGTGTTGAAGCCTTTCAAGTTAAAGTTTATGGCTTCAGAGAAAGCAGCAAGGAAGGGTGGCAGACAGCATCGTGGCGGAACATCCAGACATCTGCCAGATGAACTCTCAGAAATGTACAAGACAGATCCTGAAGAGGATTACAATCAGCGCAAGACCCGAATCCAATGGATTCGAAGATATTGGGCAGAACAATGGTTCAAATACCGATTTGTAACCCAAGAATATGCTGAGAAAAATGCCATCAAGAGACCATGGGGAGACATCCAATACAAGAATCTTCTACCCAGGTCCAGAGATGAAGCCATTGCTCAAGGCTTCTATCCCTGCATGGTCCGTGGGCCACAGCCTGATGATGCACATCCATCGTCACTACTATGGTGTCGTGACGATAATCTGTTCAAGCGCAACTTCCAGTTTGCCCAGAACTCAGCGAAGCAGAACAAGAATACTTTGGGGTTAGACTTCAACCCTGGTCCCTCAGCACCAAGGGCAGATGGCACACGACATGCAGAACCCAATTTCATCGGTCCTTTTGACAACCTTGAAGGCCTCATCACCCGCATCTTAGTTCAAGGGACTGCAGTGAATGAGCCTGCAGCTGACGCTGATGAAGCGCCTGCAGCGCCGAAGACAAAGAAGCTGAAGAAGCCTAAAGCTTCAAAGCCTTCCCCCTCACCAAAAATCTCACGGGCGAAGCCACTGGCAACTGCACCTCCTGAAGACAGTGTGCAGTCCGAAGACTTATCTCGCATCTCCAAGCCCCAGAAGGTCACGAAGACTCTGCCTCACACCGGACAAGAGCTAACTGTTGCTGCCATTCTGTGCAATGACGACATTGATCTGTCAAGTGATGAAGATCTAGCAGATGACGCTCTTGAGCAACTCATAAAGAGCAAAGAAGAAGCAGAAATCTTCAATGATCTGCCTCTCTTTGATGTAACCATCATACACAACTTCATTGACCAGTGGTTCGACACGCCAAACATCAGCTTTGAAGATCTGCAGCTACCCATTGGCCTCAGTGTCGCCTTCCAAGGCGCAATTGCTTCAGAGCTAGCTATTGCCCAGCGCATTGTTGAACTGAAGCAAAATATTGACTATGAAAAGGCTCAGTTCAAGAAGCATATGGCCAAGCTTAGTGTGCAAGAAGTGAAGAACTTCAAGATCATGATGCACGAGCTCAAGGAAGCCTTTCTGAAGAAACGTGCAGAAGCTCAAGGTTCACGTGAGCGCATGAAGACTCTGGCCGACAGATGTGTGCAAGCCTATAATGAGGCTGAGAAGCGCAAGGCACTTGGGCGTCCTGGCATCGACCCCAGGATGGCCGCAAAGAAGAAGAAGTCTGCTACGGATGAACCTGACACACCAAGGCAGGAAGCAGTTCCGATTGTCTTCCCAACTAGACTGACTGGCTCGAAGCCAAAAAGCCGGTCAACCGCTTCAGAGCTCAAGAAGACAAGGACTGCTGAGGCTGAAGCCAGGAAGAGGAAACACTCTGAAGCCTCTCCTACTGCCCCCTCCAAGAAGAAGAGGAAGACCAAGAAAGATCGGGCTGCTCCCACAGAGCCCTTGATGGTTGAACCCATTTCTATGGTCTATCCTGAAGCTGAACGCCAACTGACTGTCCATGAGCCTGCTTCCACAGAGGCTCATGAAGTTGAAGACATTCCAGCAGCTGATCCCATCGCTGCTGAAGACATTGGTCAACATGACAATGTAGAAGATGGTGCAGTCCTTCCTCAGTATGAAAACAGCAAACTCATCAGCATTGGTCGTCCACTGACGCCAATTGCACAGGATGCTTCATGGGCGGATCGCCCACAAGAGGAAGAAGACTATGAGGCCCAGTCCACTCCAACTCCACAAGCGTCGCCCGCATTGCGCAGGCTTCGCAAAGGTCCAAGGCCTCAAGTCTCTGCTGAAGACATTCCGGCTGCATCAGCCGCGGAAGAAGAAGTTCCACAAGTCTCCCTGTCCCACCAAGAAGCAGTTCTCAAGGAGAACGTGCTTGTGACCGACCCTCCAGCTCGTCAAGTGGAGGATGAAAATCTTGAGGCTGCCACAACCACCAATGAAGCTAATGTGGAGCCCTCCCCACCAAAAGCATCGAAAGACAGTGAAGCCACTGATCCAGCCACTTCTGTTCCTGAGCCTGCTGCCGGTCCCCAGTTCGACTATCATGTTGAGCACAGGCCTCAGGTACAGAAGCCAATCCCAATATTTCCACGGTTCCCAGGTCCTGTATCAGCACCTGGCTCCTTCAATATCAATGGCTTTAGGGCAGACAACACGTTCTTCGATAGCTCCAGGAACCCCTACTCAAGGGAAAGAATATCATGCATTCTCTACAACCAAGGTCGCATCTTCCCACACAAGCGCCTTGACATTGAAGCCATAGCTGGTCTGCCCTGTCTGGAAGAAGCTTTGGATTGCTTCAACGAAGTTGGACTGCTGCCGTTCGTTACTGACCAAGAGCATTGGAATGAAGAGCTGTTGCTCCAATTCTATGCCACACTTCACATCTGCGGGTATAGCATAGATCCGAAGACTTGGGTCCTAGAGTGGATGACCGGAAACGTTCATCACGAAGCCAATGCATTTGACATCATTGAGCTCACTGGCTTGCCCACTCCTGGCGATCTCTACGAGCATGGCTGTCAGCTGCATAGTGAAGCTATTGAAAGCATCTTTAAGAGGTCGGAACCTGATATGAGTCAGATGCTCAGCATGATGAAGCCATTGCCCCAAGATGCTGCTTATCCAACAGAGTTCTTTGTTGAAGACCTTGAGTATCTGCCAAGAACCATCTATCACATCATCAGGCGAACTCTCTGGCCCATCAAAGGGCACTCTCCAAATGCCAAGCTTGAGGGTGCAATGAAGACTTTGGTCTTCTATATTCTTCATGGCAAATGCTTCAATGCACAGGACTTATTCATCCGACAACTTGCTGCATCAGGCTCTGATCTGTTTGGCTTGAAATTCTATGCCCCATGGGTAATGCGGCTAATTAAACTTCACTCCGATATCTCATATCAGCCATCTGCTCGCAATCATAGGATTTTTCTGCCTGATGTGGATATCTCTACTGAAGCCATCTATCCTGAGCTTGCAAAGGAACCTCTAAGTCTTCAGAATGCAGAGCATCAGAGTTTCTCACAGAACATTGAAGGAGTTCAAGCAGTCACTCGGGTGTATCCTCTGGCTGGCACTACACGTGCACCACACCCTGCTTCCACTGAAGTCACTGATAGTACAACTGCTCCAAGACCCAAGAAGCGCACTCGTGTTCTCACTGACCGAGAGCTTCTTGTGGCTCTTCATCAGAAACAGGATAGGCATCATGACTGGCTGAAGCGTCAGATGAAAAGCCTCTTGGTGGATGTTAATCGCATTCGCAATCTTGCCACCAAGAATGCTTTCGCTGCCCATGAAACCTGTCGCCGCACATGGAAAGGGCTCACGATGATGTGTTCTGAAGCTGATCTTCAAGAGGATGGCTTCACTTAGCGATTCAAGTTTGACTCCACACCTCCTCGAAGAGCTGTGCTGCTAGGAACTCCATCCCTTGAAGACTCTGATTTCTCTTCATCTGCTGCAACAGTGACTGCCAGAGTTATCGAGGATGAAGATGATGCTACTTCACCACCACCTCCTTCAGCACACGTCAACTCTGCTCCAAGCTCTTCAGCACCGCCAAACACCACCAATGACCCTGCTACTTCACCTACTCCGCATGGGAACGAGTAGATGCTCTATGTCTTCAAACCTTTTTGCTCCTTACTGACAAAAGGGGGAGAAGCATATGAGGTTGATAGTCTTCAAGCGGGTCCATATGGGCGGGTGCCTTTATATTTTGCTTCGTGCTTACAACTCTCGTTTTGCTACATTTAGTTCTTTGAGTTGTAACACTTAAACTCGATGGTCGTCTGCTACTTATTTGCCACTTTGTTTTGCGATGATAAATTCCGCATGTGCGACGATAAATTCCGCACTTAGATCATTCTGCAGACGTCCATTTTCCATTATGCATTGTCATTATCTTCATATACTTTCACATGCATAGTGGATTGTCATCATAAGTTGAAGTGGATCTCCACAAGTACAACCTACCATGTGCATTTGCATTCCAGAAGCAAATCACTTATATGCACATCTTCAGGGGGAGCCCATGCAACTTATGAAGACAATTCCTTATCCTTTACAATTTCACAGATTATATTCCCCGTTGAAAACTTCAACTAGTTTGTCATCAATCACCAAAAAGGGGGAGATTGTAAGTGCATCTAGTGCAACCCCTAGTTGGTTTTGGAGTATTGACGACAAACCTAGTTGAGGGACAAATGTGTTTGTGAGAATTGCAGGATAACACAGGTAGAAGTCCCTCATTGATTCGGTTTTCCTACCAGAGATGACCCCTAAAAATGTATGAAGACATTGAAGTCAAAGGTGGTATATGAAGATATTCACATTGAAGACTATGAGAAGAGAAGACACCACATGAAGCCTATGGAGCTCGAAGACTTAGATCTTTCGTAGTTCTTTTTATTTTGTGTTGAGTCATAGGAACCACCGTACTGATAAGTGGGGTCCAAGAGAACCAGTGAGAATGACTGAAGTGATGCCTAACCAAAAACCTATGTCTTCGAGTGAAGACTATGAGAGCGAATCTTGTCCAGAGTCGGACAAGTCAGCTTTGCTTGTAGCCCAAGTAAAGTTGCCGTGTGAGTTTGAAATCTGACCGTTGGAACACGTGTCAGTTCCTTAGTGACCCAGGGTCATTTCGGACAAATCAGGTCGGGTTGCCAAGTGGCTATAAATAGCCCACCCCCTACAACCATAAATGATTGGCTGCTCAGATTGAGAGTACGGCTTTTGTCGTTTGAAAGCAACCCACCTCGAAGCCTTTGAGAGAGAATTCCTTGCGAGGATAAAGCCCTAATCACCTAGAGCCAAAGAGAATTGGGCATCACTTAAGTTTTCTTGTCTGTGTGATCTAAAGACTTATTACACTTGACGACTGTGCATCCTCCAGCCGGTTAGGCGTCGCGTTCTGAGCATCCAAGAGACATTGTGGATTGCCGGTGAACGAAGTCTGTGAAGGTTTGGGAGTCTACCTTGAAGACTTACCAAAGTGATTGGGCGAGGTCTGTGTGACCTTAGCTCAAGGAGAATACGGTGAGGACTGGGTGTCCTAAGCTGCGTGTTCAAGACTGGGTGTCTGGGACTGTGTGTCCTAAGGTTTAAATACCTAGCCGCTCCAACCAGACGTACAGTTGTCACAGCAACTGGAACTGGTCCAACAAATCATTGTCTTCAACGAGTCACTGGTTTCATCTTCCCTTCACTTTACTTACTGTTGCTCCTTGTGAATTCATTTTATGTTTGCACTATCTTTTGTCTTCACTGAGTGAATGGATGTTCTGTATGGCTACATAATATCTCCCTACCTGATCCTTACTGCATTGCTGCCATTAAGTCATTGTGCTTTCACTTTATTGAATACTTGACTATGGCTTGCCTAGTGTAGTCTACCTTCTGCTGCATGGTAATAGGTTTACATCTATCGTTTGTCTTCATAACTTCCACATTTTGAAACTTTCATAAAAATCGCCTATTCACCCCCCCTCTAGTCGATATAACGCACTTTCAATCTCAATATGCCATATGTTCATGCTGCTTCCTAGTGATCCGTGCCTCTTTTGAGGATGATCAGTAAGGATGTTTTGTTAGTCTTGTAGTGCTCTTTACATCCATGTATTTGTTTGCAATTATGGAGCACCCTAGCTTGAGTCAATCGAGCTCTACTTTTGCTATTTCGTGAATCTGGGCAGATTGCCTACTTGTTAGCAATTTTGCCGAGGATGTTGTAGTTGATCCGTGCATGCTATGTTATTGTTCTTGCCATGTATAGCTTGTATTTTGTGTATTCTTGATGGGTGTATGCTTAGTTTGTCATGACTTGCTCTCTAGTGAGTGCATCGAGCTCGTAAACATGCGTACTTGATATCTGTTTCAGCATGCTCTAGTTTTCACTAAGTCTGAGAACTGATTTTGTTTTTGCCATGTTCACATGCGTGCAATTGTATTTTCTGATCCCTTTTGGCTCAAGGTCACTAAGGGACTTTTGTTAATCTCTTTGAGTAGCTCCATGCGATGCTTTACTTTGCCATGTTCAGGTCCTGTAGGATATAGTTTTCATGCTCCAAAGTGTGCTATCTGATCTGAAATTCCAGACAAGTGTTAATTTCACTAAGTCTGAGTTCTGTTTGCCAAATGCATTTTTGCCATGCTTGTTTGAACCTGTTAATGGATGAATTGGCCGTAGGTCAGTGCTACTATTTTGGTAAGCATCATGTATGGATCCCTGCCATGTATTTTGATGCCATGTTTGGGTGCTGTAGCATGTTCATCTAGTTGCATTTAGTTGGCTACTTGCTGTAAATCGTAGAACATGGTCATATTTGAATCGCTTGCCATTTCCAAACCGTAACTCCGATTCCGGCGTTCTTTATATCATTTTCAAGCGATTTCATCTCACCTTTCCAGTGGCACACTTGGATTCCCAAGTTGAGGCCAGTTTCTTTCATTCCTTGTCAAATCTTGCATATGCATCACATATCGCATCCCGCATAGCATATCATCCTTGCATCATATTGTTTGAGCTTTGCACGTGGTTGATTGTGTCCTTGTTGCTTGTTTGTCTTGTTTGGGTAGAGCCGGGAGACGAGTTCGCTAACGAGGAGCCCGTTGAGTTTGCTTTCGAGGATCCAGCCAACTCTGACTTCTTTGCAGGTAAGATGATCATACCCTCGAAATCACTACTATCTTGGCTTTGCTAGATGCTCACTCTTTTGCTATGCCTATGCTACGATGCCTACCACTTGCTTATCATGCCTCCCAAATTTCCATGTCAAACCTCTAACCCACCATGTCCTAGCAAACCATTGATTGGCTATGTTACCGCTTTGCTCAGCCCCTCTTATAGCGTTGCTAGTTGCAGGCGAAGATTGGAGACCGTTCCTTGTTGGAATATCATTTAATTGTTGGGATATCATTATATTGCCATATTATCTTAATGCATCTATATACTTGGTAAAGGGTGGAAGGCTCGGCCTCTCGCCTAGTGTTTTGTTCCACTCTTGCCGCCCTAGTTTCCGTCATATCGGTGTTATGTTCCCGGATTTTTGCGTTCCTTACGCGGTTGGGTGATAATGGGAACCCCTTGATAGTTCGCCTTGATTAAAGTTTTTCCAGCAATGCCCAACCTTGGTTTTACCATTTGCCACCTAGCCTGTTTTTCCCTTGGGTTTCCGGAGCCCGAGGGTCATCTTATTTTAAACCCCCCCCCGGGCCAGTGCTCCTTTGAGTGTTGGTCCACCTGTCAGCTGCCGGTGGCCACCAGGGGAAACTCTGGGCTGGCCTACCCGTACCTAGGACAATCTGAGTGTGCCCTGAGAAATAGATATGTGTAGCTCCTATCGGGATTTGTCAGCACATTCGGGCGGTGTTGCTGGATTTGTTTTAACTTGTCGAAGTGTCTTGAAGAACCGGGATACTGAGTCTGATCGGAACATCTCGGGAGGAGGTCTATTCCTTCGTTGACTGTGAGAGCTTGTCATGGGCTAAGTTGGGACTCCCCTGCAGGGATTTGAACTTTCGAAAGCCATGCCCGCGGTTATGGGTAGATGGGAATTTGTTAATGTCCGGTTGTAGATAACTTGAACCTTAACTTAATTAAAATGAGTCAACAATGTGAGTTACCGTGATGGTCTCTTCTCGGCGGAGTCCGGGAAGTGAACACGGTGTTGGAGTAATGCTTGCCGCAGGATGTTCTCTAGTTGCTCGTTCGCGCTTTGCCTTCTCTTCTCGCTCTCTTTTGCGAACAGGTTAGCCACCATATATGCTAGTCGCTTGCTGCAGCTCCACATATTTTACATTGCCCTTACCTATAAGCTTAAATAGTCTTGATCGTGAGGGTGCGAGATTGCTGAGTCCCTGTGGCTCACAGATTACTTCCAAACCAGATGCAGGGCCTGATGACTCCGTTCCAGATGACGCGCTTGAGCTCAAGTGGGAGTTCGACGAGGACTCATGCCGATACTACGTGTCTTTCCCTGATGATCAGTAGTGGTACTCAGTTGGGGTGATTCGGGACAGTGTTGCATGTTGGGTTATCTTTTATTTTGGTGCCGTAGTCGGGCCATGAGTGCTTGGATGTTGTAATGCTATTTATGTACTTTGATTGACGTGGCGAGTGTAAGCCAACTATGTATCTCCCCTTTTATTATCTATATTACATGGGATGTTGTGAAGATTGCCTAACTTGCGACATTTCTTTCAATGCAGTTATGCCTCTAAGTCATGCCTCGACACGTGGGAGCTATAGCCGCATCGAGGGTGTTACAATCTACCACATACAAATCATCTTTCCAATACCCTTCAAACACTAGAGACTTGTCAGATTCCATTAGTACAAGGCAACGCTATTTTCCAAACATCAGAATCATGTTTAAATCACAAAGCATTGAGACAGACATTAAGTTGAAACCAAGGGATTCTACAAGCATGACTTTATCCATGTGTTGATCCTTTGAGATTGCAACCCTACCTAGACCCAATACCTTGCTTTTACCAGTATCAGCAAATGTGATGTGATTTTTGTCAGATGGGCGTAAAGTTGAGTCCATGAGAAGACTTCGCTTGCCAGTCATGTGATTTGTACACCCACTATCAATAATCCATTCTGAAGCAGCTGGTGTCGTACCCTACACTGCAGTTAGGGGGAGAGGCTTCACGAAGAGAATTGTGAAGCAAAAACATTTGACGAACCAGTGGATTACTAAAGTTTAGATAGAGATTAGGACTGATAGGGCAAGTTGCAAGCGATTCAGGAACAAAGTACATAATAAGACCATTTTGGCATTTGATCTTGCTCCCTACAAGATGTTTAAGGTCCCCAGCAATAGTGTCAGACGATTTTGGTTTTCGGCTGGAGACCTTTCCCTGCAAAAGAGAGTTAAGCTTTCTTAGCCACCCACATCTTCAAGGCTGGCTTCGAAGCAATGAGTCTAAGTGCAGCATCTGAGAACTTTGGCTTTGGAGCCCTAGCAAAAAGTCTTGCAGGTGGACAATAGTACTCATAAGAATAAGTAGAATAGTTCTTGGTCTTATGAACATGGCGGTTTGATGAACCGCGCTCATATTCATAGGCCTGAGTATGGCTTCCCTGCAAAACATTTGCGTTAGTGCGACTTAGGTGAGTTCTCTGTCTGTATGAAGCCTTTGGATCGTATGAAGCCTGAGGTCTGGGGTTTGTCTTCTTCACCTGTGGTGTCATGATGACATTCACAGGAAGATTCTCCAAACACCTTTTCGGCACCCAGATCTTCTTCATAGGCGGTCCATTCCTGCAGTTAGTACCAATGTACCTGGCAAACACTTCACCATTATGATTCTTAAACAGTTTATAGTTTGCATCAAAGGATTCATCAATAACAATGGGATTAGCACACGTGAAGCCGGATAGGGTGGATGGATCCACTGAAGGTTCCTTTGCAGCAACCCATGTGGTTTTGGGGTACTGCTTAGGTTTCCAGTAAGAGCCATCAGCATTCATTTTCCTTTCGAACCCAACACCCTCTTTCCTAGGGTTTCGGTTCAGGATCTGCCTCTTGAGGACATCACATAGTGTCTGATGCCCTTTGAGTCTTTTGTACATCCCTGTTTCAAGCAATGTCTTCAACCTAGCATTCTCATCAGCAATAGCAGTGGTATCCTCAGCAGAGGGGTTAGTTACCACTTCAACAGTTGAAGATATTGCAACAGTAGCAGCAGTAGAACATTCAGCAACAGAAGTAGCGTTATCACGCTCAAGGCATTTAAGACATGGTGGTTCAAGTCCTTCCTGAGCGGGACTGATCTGTTCAGCGTGAAGTGACTCGTTTTCCTTTTGAATATCTTCATGAGCCGCTCCCAATTTCTCGAGTTCTTGCTTCCTTTGAAGATAATCATTGGAAAGCTTTTCATGAGTTGTTGAGAGCGTTTCATGACGACTTTCAAGTTCCTCATACTTAACATGAAGAATTTTTAAGTCTTCAGTTAAGGACTGAGATCGAGTCATTTTAGCGTCTAACAGGTCATCGCTTTTGTCTAACAGTTTTTGAATATGTTCCATAGCTTTCTGTTGTTTAGTGGCAAGGGAAGCAAGTTTTGCATAGCTGGGTCCAAATTCATCACCAGATTCATCATCACTGAATTCAGATAGATATCATTCAATTACCTTAGCATCTTTTGCCATAAGACATGATGCAGAAGATGATGATTCTTGTTCGAATGTCATCGCTTTGAGAGACTCCTTAAAGTCCTCAAACCAAGGATCATGACGAGTTCGATGACCTTCATAGAACTTAGAGAGACGGTCCCAGATAAGCTTTGCATGATCGAGATGCATGATATTCCTAAACTGATTTTGAGACAGACAGGAGCAGATGACGTCCTTTGCCGTGAGGTTGAGAAGAGTGTACTTGCGAATGTCATCAGCTTCCGCCATCTTGCACAGATCGGTCAGACCAATCTCAGTGACAGTCCACAGCTCGCTGTTTGTCGCCATGAGGCGTTTCTTCATCATAGCCTTCCACTTGGGATACTCATGACCGTCAAAGATGGGGCATGACACAGTCTTCATTCTTGTGGTCGACATAACTAAAACTCCAGGCGGTTAAACGAAAATCACACAGAACAAGGGAGTACCTAGCTCTGATACCAATTGAAAAGTGCGTTATATCGACTAGAGGGGGGGGGTAAATAGGCGATTTTTATGAAAGTCATCAAAACATGGAAGTTTCGAAGACAAATAGTAGAAATGAACCTATTACCATGTTGTCACACCCTAGCTAGTTCAAGCATTAGAGTGTGCATCATGTTTAATTTCCTTTTAAGTTTGAAATGGGGATGACAGAACCCCCAACACCCCCCTGGAAACAACTAGGGTTTACTAAAATTATTTTCAATGAACCTGAAATGCCCTTCTCAAAAAGTTCACTCTCTTTGTCTTGGGTTAGAACCTCTGGCAAAATTGGTGCGCAATTTTCTAGGTCAACCGAAGGTCATTGAATTAATTCATAAGTATTTGAATTTGGGCATTTAAATGCTATAAAATAATTTAAATGCTCAAATAATTCTGGAAATAAGTGTGGGCTGTTGGAAATATTCTAAACAGAGCCCACAATTATTTTCAAGATTTTTGGAAATGTTTTAGTATTTTTAATAAAGCCCAACAGTTGCAGTTAAATAGAAAAAGAAAACAAATCAGAAAAAGAGAGAGAGGGAGAAGCCCACCTGGGCCTTACCTGTGCTGGCCCGGCCCACCTGGCCTGTGCCAGTCGTCACCCACCTCTGCCAGTAGGCAGAGGCGTGTCGCCGGCGCGTGCTCCCGCGGCCACCTCCTGCTTCCACCTCCTGCTGCCTTCTCGTCCCCATACGAGCGCCACGGAGATGCCCAGCACCTCCTTGCACTCCTCCCCTCTCTCCTCCTCGTCTCCCTCACCCTCTCCCGCGATGGCCGAGCATGATCCTCGCCGCTGTTCGCTGTAGTTGTCACCAGAGCCACCCCCTCGCCTCCCTGACGTGCCCGTGAGCTCCGCCTCCATCGTCTACGCCTCCTCGTCGACTCACGCGACGCTGGACGCCTGCAAGCGCCTCCCCGACGCCTTCTTCTTCCTCGGTCTGCCGAGATCGCCGACAACGCCCCGACGACGTCCGACCTCCCCCGAGCCCGCTGACACGCGTTCTGCAACCGTCGTGAGCTCCTCTACCGACCCCCCCTTTTCTCTGCTTCATTTGCTCGCCGTAGAAGCCGCCCCCTTTCTCACCGTAGCACGACGCCGCGCGAGCTCGACGCCGGCGTCACTCCGGTGGACATTTGGTCAAGAGCGGGTGCTTAACGCACTCACCGCACCTCGTAGCGCCTCGCTGGTGCGTCCGTTTCCCCGCTAACTCGCTGCAGCAGCAAAACCACCAACGGCCGAGCTCCGGCCGCCGCCACGAGCTCGATTCCGGCGAGCTCGCTCCACCCCAGCTCCTCCCACTTGCCCCACTAGATGCGCGCGAGCCCCAGCTACGCGTAGGACCAAACCCCGGTCGATTTGGTCGCCTATGGGCGATTTCCGAAGCTCTCCGCCGTCTCGGCCTCGCCGGCGACTCAACGCCGGCGGGATTAACCCCCGCTGACCAGGGGTTTGACCCCTGTTTGACCCCGCCCGAGTCACTCATAGGTGGGGCCGGCTCCTCACTAAATTAGATTAATTTTAATTAGAGCTAATCACTCTGTTAGAGGTTAATGACATCGTTAAGTACCCTCTCTCACTGACATGTGGGCCCAGGGCCTAACTAACCCCGTTTAGTGCTAACTAAACACTAACTAACTCTGTTAGTTAGCTGAGAGACTGATAGAAGGGGCCCATCAGTCAGGTTTGACCTGGGCTGGCGCCTTTGACCCGCTGACGTCACAGTGACGCAGTGCTGACGCATTAATTCAATTACTCGATTTATTCTTTAATAGAAAATTCCAGAAAATAGTCAAAACTTCTAAAAAATCATAGAAAATCAACCATAGCTCCAAATGCAAAGATTTATATATGAAAAATGATCAGAAAAATTCAATCTATCCATCTGTAATGGTTTCATGCATGACAAAACAAGTTAACCTTGCTGTTCAAGCAGAATAAGGTTATGCACTAATAAGGCCATGTTTAACGAGCTAATATTTGAATCTTTGATTCAAATGAGTTCATCCCCTTCTGCTTTAGCTTGCATTAGGCCAAGACACGTTCATCTTGCCATGTCATAGCATGCATCATATTGTTGCATATTGCCATGTGTTGACCATGTTCGGTGTGTCTTTCGTGGTAGGTTCTGCCTCCGAGGATAACCCCGAGTATCCGTCTGAAGGGCAGTACCCTACTACCTCTACAACAGGCAAGCAACCCATTGATCATTCCGATACAAACCCATATTCTCGCTTCCGCTCTTGTTTACTGCATTAAGACAACGCGATTCAAACTTTTGTGTGCTACGGTAGTTGAACCCTTATCCTCTGCATGACCTGTCATTGCCACAGTAACTAGATGAAACCCACTAGCATGTGTAGGAGTTGATTGAGCCATGTATGTGATTCCTACCTTGCTATGCCTGCTATGCTTAGAGTTGTCTCAGGTCTGGTTCATCTGGGTGATGGGCTAGAGTGATATGATTATGTCGGTAATGTGAGGGAAGTGTTGAACATGTTTTGGTAAAGGTATCGATGAGAGGCCATGTTGGAGTACATGGTGGGTTGTTTCATTGAGGTCGTCCATAAGAACTGAGATCTGTGTGCGTTATTTAAGATTCAGTTACTACCACACATTGGGACCTAAAATATGACCCCGCTCGACTTACTGACCCATCTCGTCCTCTGTCCAGGAGTTGCAACTAGTTTCTGGTGCTTGTAGGTTATGTGTTGGCGGCCGTGCGTAGCGCTGACCCTAGGGGTGGGCTATGATGCGGTAGATACACCGTGGCACGGTGTACCAAGTCGCCTGTTTGGTGTCTTGGGAACCCTGTACACATCGTTTGGGGCCGTTGAGGACACCCCGGCCGGATTTCCTTGCGGATGGAACCTGAATAGGCGATAAACCTGGACTAGAGACTTGTGAGGTTAGTCAGGTCGTGGTCTACACCCACGTCGGTTTTCGCTTGAATTCTACCGAGCACATGTCGTGTGCAGACGCTAAGTGGTGGAAACATGTGTGACGAAGTACACCCCTGCAGGGTATAAAACTATTCGAATAGCCGCGTCCGCGGTAAAGGACTACTTAGTTGCCTATACAGTTCATAGACAAGTTAATGGATACTACTAAAAGTCTCAAGATAAGTGTGAGTACCGAGGATGGCCCTCTCGTAGGATGACGAGGGAGGATCCCGGGTGGAGTATTGTGTTGGTGAGTAGTGGACTCGTGTGCGAGAACTATTTTACTAGTGGAGTACCGTAGGATAGCTTAGCCAAGAGTCAAAGCTGGCTTGCTGCAATAACCCCACCACCTTCTTGAGAATAAGCATGTATAGTAGGTTCTGATGTAAGACTTGCTGAGTACCTTGTACTCATGTTTGCATATTTATTGTTTTCAGACGACAACACCGCCCCCTCCGATGGGTTTTATATAGACCTTGATGTCAACGAGTGACTAGCCACCCAGGTGGTGATCCTGGCCATGGAGGGCCCTATGTAGATAGACAGGCTTCGAGAAGCCTTCTTTCTTTCTAGTGTCTGTACTCAGACTAGTTGCTTCCGCATGTGCTTGAATGATTGTATGACTTGAGTGTCGGGTCATGTGACCCCTATCTGTATGAACATGTTATGTATGGCTCTCTGGAGCCTTTAAATAACATACTTGAGTTGTAGAGTTTTGTTGTGATGCCATGTTGTATGTACTCATATCGAGCATATTGTATGTATGATTGAAATGCTTGGTATGAGTGGGATCCGACAATCTAGTTGTTTATCCTTGGCAGCCTTTCTTATGGGGAAATGTAGTCTAGTGTTCCTCGAGCCATAGTAGTCCGCTATAGCCCAGTTCACCGGAGTCCTGCTAGCCCAGCACTACTGCTCAGGACACTTGAATGGCCGGCATGTGTTTCACGTCGTTCCTATGTCTGTCCCTTCGGGGAAATGTCACGCGGTGACTTCCGGAGTCCTGCTTAGCCTGCTACAGCCCGAGTTCCCCGGAGTCCTGTTAGCCCAGTGCTACAGCCCGGAATCACTCGCTGATGACCGACATGCTTGATGTGATTCATGTATGCCTGTCTTCATAGGTCTGTGCCGCTTTGGGTTCACGACTAGCCATGTCGGCCCGGGTTCTCTGTCATATGGATGCTAGCGACACTATCATATACGTGAGCCAAAAGGCGCAAACGGTCCCTGGCCATGGTAAGGCGACACCCGTGGGATACCGTGCGTGAGGTCGCAAAGTGATATGAGGTGTTACCCGCTAGATCGATGTGACTTGGAATCGGGGTCTTGACACCGTTGGCATCAGAGCCGGACTGCCTGTAGGTTTGTTGAGCCAAACTGGTCGATGTCGAGTCTAGAAATGCTTTAGTTATATGTAGGGGAATTGATTGTGGGAGGGAACGTAAGGCTCTTTTACTCCTTTACCTTATGCCTCTGCTCCGAGTCATTCTCTTCTCTTTCAACGTGGGTTAAGGACTAGGCTCTCTTCTTCTATCAGGTTCACGTGTTACTAATACGTAGTAGCTTATAGGATTGTTGTTACAAGTCCCAGTTCAGTTTCTACTATTTTTAGTATGTTGCTAATTGGATTAGAACCTTGATATGATGTTGTTGAGTGGTATTGCAAACTGTTGTGGATGTCTCAAATTGTTTTCTGAGCATTTACAGCTGTTATGCTGTCCAATTTTCCCTAGAAATTCTAATGCCTTTGCATTGTGGTTGTGCTTTCAGATGGCCAACCGTGTTCAAAACCAAGTGGTTCGCCTGGCCCGGTGCCTCGACATGCCCGGTCATACTGCTATGTTAGTCCGGGTAATGATCGAGACGGGTTACCGTTGGTATCCCGAATACACTGTCGAAGAGTAGTTCCGCGACTTCAATCAAAGCCAATATTTCTGCACCGTTAGGATATTTCCTTCTTATCCTGGATCTACCGAGCCCCTTCACTGTTCCTATGGACTCAGGGTTACTGTTGAGATGGCTGTGCAGGATGCTGCCTATTCCATGATGACCATCATGCGAGTCCGGACTGGCCTGCTTCGGAACACCGACTTTCGTTACATGCCAGCTTCACTTCCGGGAGCGCAAGGGTATCTTCAGGCTATCTATGCTGACTCCACTCAGGAGGACTCATTAACTCGTACCACTGCCGAGATGCTCGAAGATAAGGACCGAGAGAATCAGGCCTTGAGGCTGGAGCTTTTCAATACCCGTGCTGATCATTGGGCTACATTGACTCGGTTTGCACCTGCGGTGCAAGCTGGATGTATGGATACAAGGGATCTATATCCTGTGAGATCTTCTCTGCCAGACATGGTGGATTGGCGTGATGTGGGAGGCATCACCCCACCCCGTGGTCCCCGCAGGCCACCGTTTGTTGGTCCAAGACCTCATCCTAGCCCCTTTGGTCCACAAGCTCCTCAGGACCGTCTGTTCCCGGATGATCACGTTGAACTTCCAGGCTATGGAGGTGACTTCTATGAGGACTACTACGGAGCTGTCTGAGTTAGCAGTAGTACCACTAGTATTGTAACAGTTGTGTCTCCACTGTCCTGCGTGACTTGTGGAATATGACTTTGTGTGTAATCAATTCCGGAGGTGTAGACAAATAATGTATAGGAGCTTGGAATGCCTCCGATGAGATGTAACGGCTTTCATCATAGTTGTACTGTAGCCTGGGCTTATACTAAACTATGTATGATGTGTATGACCATTGGTATATATATGGCAGTTTTATATTACCATGACATACGGATGAACATCTCTGCATTCCATGTTATCCATTACATTCTGCACTTCCCGCTAAGTTTGAGCCATCCTTATCTAAACCGTTGTCTTGTTTTCTCCTAGGATGGTCAACACCCGTAGCAACCCTGCTGCCTCGGAGCAGGGGGAAGCCAGTGCAGCTAGGGGTGAAAATCTGCCTCACCCGCCTTATCTGGTCGAAGTGATGCTGGAGGCGGAAAGAAACAAGCGTGAGACTAACCGCCTGCTGGAGCGGATTGAGCAGAACACTGCATGCCATCAGCAAAATGACTTGGTGTCAATCAATGACTTTATCAAGCTGTACCCACCAAAGTTTAACCATTCCGTCGAGCCCCTCGACGCGGATGACTGGCTTCGCAGCATCACCCACAAGCTATGTTCTGCCAACGTAGCCGAAGCCAACAAGGTTACTTACGCTGCCTACCATCTCGAAGGCCCTGCTAGCCTCTGGTGGGAAAATTTTGAAGCTATGCGCCCGGTCGGCCAAATTACTACTTGGGCTGAATTCAGTGAGGCTTTCCGTGAGCATCACATTCCGGAAGGTCTCATGGATCGCAAGAGGGAGGAGTTCTGCAATTTCACCCAAGGAAGACTGACTCTGGATGCTTATAGTCGTGAATTTGGGAATCTGGCACGTTATGCTCCTGAAGAGGTATCTACTGACGCTAAGAAGCAGGCAAGGTTCCGCAAGGGACTTAGCCTTGAGCTTCGCCGTGATCTTCGTCTGCACGAGTGCACCTCCTTTCAGAAGTTGGTCAACAAAGCCATCAGTGCTGAGACAGGCCAGACTGATTATGATGCTTCACGCAAGCACTCCCGTGATTTTGGCTCTTCATCCGGCTCTGGAGCTCAGAAGCGCCGGGTGTGGATCCCAAGCACGGCATTGCCACCCAGGTTCATCCCGAGGCCATCCTTTGAGGCGCCTCGTCCCAACCAGCAATTTGCACCGCCCAAGCCCTATGGTGGCCCTGCTGCTAATGCTGCTCCACGCCCCAATGTGGTGACATGCTTCAAGTGTGGAGATCCAGGTCACTATAGTCGAGAGTGTCCCCAGAACAACCCTAATCAAACTGGAAAGTCCGTTGGACGTGGTAAGCCCGCAGGAAAGACATTCTACGCCAAGCCGGCCACCACTGCCCGTGGCCATGTCAACTATGTTTCAGCCGAGGAGGCTCATGAGGATCCTAACGTCGTCCTTGGTACGCTCCTTGTTAACTGCCATCCGGCATCTGTCCTTTTCGATACTGGAGCATCTCATTCATTCATATCCGAGAACTATGCTCGAATGCATAACACGACATTTTGTGACATGCCCACTTCCATGGTAATTCAAACTCCGGGTTCCAAATGGCAAACTTCTAGAGTAAGCCATGGGAACGAAATTCTTGTCGATAGACTTGTCTTCCTTGCTTCCTTAATAGCTCTCAAGTCCTCGGACATAAACATCATTTTGGGTATGGACTGGATGTCAGCTCATTATGCTAAGATTGATTGTGCCACTAGAACCGTTCAACTTACTCACCCATCGGGCAAGACAGTCAATGTCTTAACTTGAGTGGCCAAGCGCCAGCTCTACTCCCTAAATGCCAACCCCCTTCCAGACCTTGAGGATGTTCCGGTAGTCCGAGACTTTTCAGATGTCTTTCTAGAAGAACTGCCAGGTGTTCCACCTGACAGGGATGTCGAGTTTGTGATAGACCTTGTTCCAGGAACCGTTCCAATTTCTAGAAGACCCTACAAGATGGCACCCTTAGAACTAGCCGAGCTTAAGAACCAACTTGATGAGTCCTTGAAAAAGGGTTTCATCCGTCCTAGTTCCCCTCCTTGGGCTTGCCCCGTCCTCTTCGTCAAGAAGAAGGCTGGAACGGATCGAATGGTTGGAGATTACCGACCTGTCAACTTGGTCACCATCAAGAACAAGTATCCGCTTCCCAGGATCAACGATCTATATGATCAGCTCGCTGGATCCTCAGTCTTTTCCAAGATGGATTTGAGGTTAGGCTACCATCAGATCAAAATCAGAAACGGGGACATTCCCAAAACAGCCTTTGTTACTCGTTATGGCCCATACGAGTACACCGTTATTTCCTTCGGTTTAACCAATGCCCCAACCACCTTCCCCCGGTTAATGAACTCGTTCTTCATGGAGTATTTGGATAAATTCATCATAGTATACCTCGATGACATACTCATCTACTCCAAGAATGAAGAGGAACATGCCGAACATCTAAGGCTGGTATTGATGAAACTTCGAGAGCATCGCCTTTATGCCAAATTCTCCAAGTGTGAATTTTGGTTGCCAGAAGTGACCTATCTAGGCCATGTAATCTCTGGTAAGGGTATTGCTGTCAATCCCGAGCGAGTTCAAGCCATCCTTGATTGGACTCCACCTGAGACGGTCATGCAAGTTCGGAGCTTCCTTGTCTTAGCGAGCTATTGCCGCCGCTTCGTCGAGAACTTCTCCAAGGTTGCTAAACCTCTAACTGAACTCCTCAAGAAAGATAAAAAGTTCAAGTGGACTCCACAGTGCGAGTTTAGCTTTCAGGAACTGAAAAGACGCCTGACATCTGCTCCTGTACTGGTACCACCAGATTTCTCCAAGGACTTTATTATCTATTGCGACGCCTCGCGACAAGGATTGGTTGCATACTCATGCAAGATCGTCAGGTAATTGCCTATGCTTCACGGCAACTACACCCACATGAGGAAAATTATCCCACACATGATCTAGAGCTTGCAGCTGTAGTCCATGCACTCAAAACATGGCGACATTACCTTCTCGGTAATCGTTGCGAGATCTTCACCGATCACCAAAGTTTGAAATATATCTTCACCCAACCGGATTTGAATCTCAGGCAACAACGTTGGGTCGAGTTGATCTCGGATTACGACTTAGGAATAACTTACACCCCGGGCAAAGCCAATGTCATGGCTGATGCACTAAGTCGTGAATCCTATTGTAACAACCTGATGTTACAACAAAGTCAACCACTTCTCCATGAGGAATTTCGTAAGCTTAATCTTCACATTGTTCCTCGAGGTCTTCTATCCACCCTGGTGGCGAAACCTACCCTTACGGATCAAATCATAGCTGCCCAGAAGCGTGATAAGGGCATATCCCGGATTAAGGAAAACATTGCTCGCGGAGTTGCTAAATGTTTTTCCATGGATAAGCGGGGTGTTGTCTTCTTCGAGAACCGTTTGGTGGTTCCCAAGAAACAACATCTACGCCAGTTGATCCTTAAGGAAGCTCATGAATTCCCTCTCACCATTCATCCCGGTAGTACTAAAATGTATCAAGACCTACGCCAGAGGTTTTGGTGGACTAGGATGAAGAGAGAAATGGATCAATACATTGCTAATTGCGACGTTTGTCGTCGTGTTAAGGTAGAGCATCAACGGCCTGCTGGCACCCTTCAACCTTTGGCTATTCCTGAATGGAAATGGGATAAAATCAGTATGGATTTCATCACTGGGTTTCCCAGGACCAAGAGAGGGAATAATGCCATCTTTGTCGTGATCTACCGACTTTCCAGAGTAGCCCACATTCTACCTGTTCGTGAGAGTATCACCGCTAGCCAGCTAGCCGATTTATACATCTCGCAAATAGTGTCTCTTCATGGTGTCCCATTGGAAATTAACTCAGACCGTGGGAGTCTCTTCACCTCTCGATTTTAGGAAAGTTTCCAAAATGCTATGGGGACTCATCTCTCCTTTAGCACCGCCTTCCATCCTCAATCAAGTGGTCAAGTAGAACGAGTCAATCAAATTCTGGAAGATATGCTCCGAGCCTTTGTCATCTCGTTCGGAATGGGTTGGGAGAAATGCCTTCCATTCGCGGAGTTTGATTACAACAATAGCTATCAAGCTAGCTTGGGCAAGGCTCCTTTCGAAGTTCTCTATGGACGAAAATGTCGAACGCCTCTTAACTAGCCAGAAACCGGGGAAAGACAACTCTTTGGTCCGGATATGATTCAGGAAGCAGAAGAACAGGTTCGCGTTATTCGTGAGAAATTGAAAACAGCCCAATCTCGCCAAAAGAGTCAATACGATCGTAAACATAAGCCTATGACTTATGAAGTCGACGAGAAGGCTTACCTTCGGGTTACTCCATTAAAGGGAACCCATTGTTTCGGTATCAAAGGCAAATTGGCTGCTCATTACATCGGACCCTTTCGCATTCTCGCTAAACGAGGAGAAGTTTCCTACCAATTGGAACTACCTTCGCATCTTTCCCGAGTTCACGATGTCTTCCACGTTTCACAACTCAGGCGTTGCTTTGCGGATCCTATCCGTGGAGTGGACCACGAAATGCTTGATCTACAAGATAACCTCTCATATCGGGAATGTCCCGTTCGTATCCTTGATCAAGCCGAGCGTACCACTCGACGTCGTAATATCAAGTTTCTCAAGGTTCAATGGTCACACCATTCCAAGAAAGAAGCCACTTGGGAAAGGGAGGATCGTCTTCGACTCGAGTACCCCACCTTCTTTCCGGAGGATCCTAAATCTCGGGACGAGATTCTTTTGAGTGGGGGTGAGTTGTCACACCCAAGCTAGTTCAAGCATTAGAGTGTGCATCATGTTTAATTTCCTTTTAAGTTTGAAATGGGGATGACAGAACCCCCAACACCCCCCTAGAAACAACTAGGGTTTACTAAAATTATTTTCAATGAACCTGAAATGCCCTTCTAAAAAGTTCACTCTCTCTGTCTTGGGTTAGAACCTCTGGCAAAATTGGTGCGCAATTTTCTAGGTCAACCGAAGGTCATTGAATTAATTCATAAGTATTTGAATTTGGGCATTTAAATGCTATAAAATAATTTAAATGCTAAAATAATTCTGGAAATAAGTGTGGGCTGTTGGAAATATTCTAAACAGAGCCCACAATTATTTTCAGGATTTTTGGAAACGTTTTAGTATTTTTAATAAAGCCCAACATTTGCAGTTAAATAGAAAATAAAAACAAATCAGAAAAAGAGAGAGAGGGAGAAGCCCACCTGGGCCTTACCTGTGCTGGCCCAGCCCACCTGGCCTGTGCCAGTCGTCACCCACCTCTCCTAGTAGGCAGAGGCGTGTCGCCGGCGCGTGCTCCCGCGGCCACCTCCTGCTTCCACCTCCTGCTGCCTCCTCGTCCCCATCCGAGCGCCACGGAGACGCCCAACACCTCCCTGCACTCCTCCCCTCTCTCCCCCTCGTCTCCCTCACCCTCTCCCACGATGGCCGAGCGCGATCCTCGCCGCCGTTCGCCGTAGTTTTCACCAGAGCCACCCCCTCGCCTCCCTGACGTGCCCGTGAGCTCCGCCTCCATCGTCTACGCCTCCTCGTCGACTCACGCGACGCCGGACGCCTCCAAGCGCCTCCCCGACACCTTCTTCTTCCTCGGTCCATCGAGATCGCCGGCAACGCCCCGACGACGTCCGACCTCCCCCGAGCCCGCTGAGACGCGTTCTGCAACCGTCGTGAGCTCCTCTACCGACCCCCCCTTTTCTCTGCTTCGTTTGCTCGCCGTAGAAGCCGTCCCCTTTCTCACCGTAGCACGCCGCCGTGCGAGCTCGACGCCGGCGTCACTCCGGTGGCCTTTGGTCAAGCACGGGTGCTTAACGCACTAACCGCACCTCGTAGTGCCTCGCTAGTGCGTCCCTTTCCCCGCTAACTCGCTGCAGCAGCAAAACCACCAACGGCCGAGCTCCGGCCGCCACCACGAGCTCGATTCCGGCGAGCTCGCTCGACCCCAGCTCCTCCCACTTGCCCCACTAGATGCGCGCGAGCTCCAGCTACGCGTAGGACTAAACCCCGGTCGATTTGGTCGCCTGCGGGCGATTTCCTAAGCTCTCCGCCGTCTCGGCCTCGCCGGCGATTCAACACCGGCGGGATTAACCCCCGCTGACCAGGGGTTTGACCCCTATTTGACCCCGCCCGAGATACTCATAGGTGGGGCCGGCTCCTCACTAAATTAGATTAATTTTAATTAGAGCTAATCACTCTGTTAGAGGTTAATGACATCGTTAACTAACCCTCTCTCACTGACATGTGGACCCAGGGCCTAACTAACCCCGTTTAGTGCTAACTAAACACTAACTAACTCTGTTAGTTAGCTGAGAGACTGATAGAAGGGGCCCACCAGTCAGGTTTGACCTGGGCTGGCACCTTTGACCCGCTGACGTCACACTGACGCAGTGCTGACGCATTAATTCAATTACTCGATTTATTCTTTAATAGAAAATTCCAGAAAATAGTCAAAACTTCTAAAAAATCATAGAAAATCAACCATAGCTCCAAATGCAAAGATTTATATATGAAAAATGATCAGAAAAATTCAATCTATCCATCTGTAATGGTTTCATGCATGACAAAACAAGTTAACCTTGCTGTTCAAGCAGAATAAGGTTATGCACTAATAAGGCCATGTTTAACGAGCTAATATTTGAATCTTTGACTCAAATGAGTTCATCCCCTTCTGTTTTAGCTTGCATTAGGCCAAGACACTTTCATCTTGCCATGTCATAGCATGCATCATATTGTTGCATATTGCCATGTGTTGATCATGTTCGGTGTGTCTTTCGTGGTAGGTTCTGCCTCCGAGGATAATCCCGAGTATCCGTCTGAAGGGCAGTACCCTACTACCTCTACAACAGGCAAGCAACCCATTGATCATTCCGATACAAACCCATATTCTCGCTTCTGCTCTTGTTTACTGCATTAAGACAACGCGATTCAAACTGTTGTGTGCTACGGTAGTTGAACCCTTATCCTCTGCATGACCTGTCATTGCCACAGTAACTAGATGAAACCCACTAGCATGTGTGGGAGTTGATTGAGCCATGTATGTGATTCCTACCTTGCTATGCCTGCTATGCTTAGAGTTGTGTCAGGTCTGGTTCATCTGGGTGATGGGCTAGAGTGATATGATTATGTCGGTAATGTGAGGGAAGTGTTGAACATGTTTTGGTAAAGGTATCGATGAGAGGCCATGTAGGAGTACATGGTGGGTTGTTTCATTGAGGCCGTCCATAAGAACTGAGATCTGTATGCGTGATTTAAGATTCAGTTACTACCACACATTGGGACCTAAAATATGACCCCGCTCGACTTACTGACCCATCTCGTCCTCTGTCCAGGAGTTGCAACTAGTTTCTGGTGCTTGTAGGTTATGTGTTGGCGGCCGTGCGTAGCGCTGACCCTAGGGGTGGGCTATGATGCGGTAGATACACCGTGGCACGGTGTACCGAGTCGCCCGTTTGGTGTCTCGGGAACCCTGTACACATCGTTTGGGGTTGTTGAGGACACCCCGGCCGGATTTCCTTGCGGATGGAACCTGAATAGGCGATAAACCTGGACTAGAGACTTGTGAGGTCAGTAAGGTCGTGGTCTACACCCACGTCGCTTTTCGCTTGAAGTCTGCCGAGCACATGTCGTGTGCATATGCTAAGTGGTGGAAACATGTGTGACGAAGTACACCCCTGCAGGGTATAAAACTATTCAAATAGCCGCGTCCGCGGTAAAGGACTACTTAGTTGCCTATACAGTTCATAGACAAGTTAATGGATACTACTAAAAGTCTCAAGATAAGTGTGAGTACCGAGGATGGCCCTCTCGTAAGATGACGAGGGAGGATCCCTGGTGAAGTATTGTGTTGGTGAGTAGTGGACTCGTGTGCGAGAACTATTTTACTAGTGGAGTACCGTAGGATAGCTTAGCTAAGAGTCAAAGCTGGCTTGCTGCAATAACCCCACCACCTTCTTGAGAATAAGCATGTATAGTAGGTTCTGATGTAAGACTTGCTGAGTACCTTGTACTCATGTTTGCTTATTTATTGTTTTCAGACGACAACACCGCCCCCTTCGATGGGTTTTATGTAGACCTTGATATCGACGAGTGACTAGCCACCCAGGTGGTGATCCTGGCCATGGAGGGCCCTATGTAGATAGACAGGCTTCGAGAAGCCTTCTTTCTTTCTAGTGTCTGTACTCAGACTAGTTGCTTCCGCATGTGCTTGTATGATTGTATGACTTGAGTGTCGGGTCATGTGACCCCTATCTGTGTGAACATGTTATGTATGGCTCTTTGGAGCCTTTAAATAAAGTACTTGAGTTGTAGAGTTTTGTATTGATGCCATGTTGTATGTACTCATATCGAGCATATTGTATGTATGATTGAAATGCTTGGTATGAGTGGGATCCGACAATCTAGTTGTTTATCCTTGGCAGCCTTTCTTATGGGGAAATGTAGTCTAGTGTTCCTCGAGCCATAGTAGTCCGCTACAGCCCGGTTCACCGGAGTCCTGCTAGCCCAGCACTACTGCTCAGGACACTTGACTGTCCGGCATGTGTTTCACGTCGTTCCTATGTCTGTCCCTTCGGGGAAATGTCACGCTGTGACTTCCGGAGTCCTGCTTAGCCTGCTACAGCCCGGGTTCCCCGGAGTCCTGTTAGCCTAGTGCTACAGCCCGAAATCACTCGCTGATGACCGACATGCTCGATGTGATTCATGTATGCCTGTCTCCATAGGTCTGTGCCGCTTTGGGTTCACGACTAGCCATGTCGGCCCGGGTTCTGTCATATGGATGCTAGCGACACTATCATATACGTGAGCCAAAAGGCGCAAACGGTCCCGGGCCATGGTAAGGCGACACCCGTGGGATACCGTGCGTGAGGCCGCAAAGTGATATGAGGTGTTACCAGCTAGATTGATGTGACTTGGAATCGGGGTCCTGACACATGCAGCGGAAGGTAGACTACACTAGGTAGACCATAGTCAAGTATTCAATGAAGTGAAAGCACAATGACTAATAGCTGCTAGGCAGTAAAGATCAGATACACAGTGAAGACAAATGGATAAAGCAGATAGGCACTGACGTCACAAGAGCCAACTGTAAATAAAGAGATGGGAAGGATAGAACCAGTGTGTGTGATGAACACAAAGGTTTGGTAGACCAGTTCCAACTGCGGTGACAGTTGTATGTCTGGTTAGGGCGGATAGGTATTTAAACCTGAGGACACACAGTCCCGGACACCTAGTCCTGAACATGCAGCTCAGGACACTTAGTCCTCACCGTATTCCCCTTGAGCTAAGGTCACATAGACCTCGCCCAATCACTCTGGTAAGTCTTCAAGGTAGACTTCCAAACCTTCACAGACTTCGTTCACCGGCGATCCACAATGACTCTTGGATGCTCAGAACGCAACGCCTAACCGGCTGGAGGATTCACAGTCCTCAAGTGTAATAAGTCTTCAGATCACACAGACAAGAAGACTTAAGTGATGCCTAACACTCTTTGGCTCTGGGTGGTTAGGGATTTATCCTCTCAAGGAATCTCTCTCAAAGGCTTTGAGGTGGGTTGCTCTCAAACGACAAAAGCCGTACTCTAACTCTGAGCTATTTATAGCCACTAGGCAACCCAACCTGATTTGTCCGAAATGACCCTGGGTCACTAAGGAACTGACACCTGTTCCAACGGTCAGATTTCAAACACACACGGCAACTTTACTTGGGCTACAAGCAAAGCTGACTTGTCCAACTCTGAACAAGATTCGCTCTCATAATCTTCACTCGAAGACATAGGATTTTGGTTAAGCATCACTTCAGTCATTCTGACTGGTTCTCTTGGACCCCACTTAACAGTACGGTGGTTCCTATGACTCAACAAAGAAGAAAAAGAACTACGAAAGATCTAAGTCTTCGCGCTCCATAGTCTTCATGCGATGTCTTCTCTTGTCATAGTCTTCAATGTGAATGTCTTCACATACCACCTTTGACTTCAATGTCTTCATACATTTTTAGGGGTCATCTCTGGTAGGAAAACCGAATCAACGAGGGACTTCTACCTGTGTTATCCTGCAATTCGTACAAACACATTAGTCCCTCAACTAGGTTTGTCGTCAATACTCCAAAACCAACTAGGGGTGGCACTAGATGCACTTACAGTGTGTGAGGCATTCCTCCCCACTTCGGCCTATGGCTCAAGGTGTTCAATGTGAAGCCAAAAGTGGTGGATGGTCAACACACAGAGTGCGGCGGCGTCATGGTGAGCAAGCTCCCCATCGTCACTTGGGCCAAAGGCACCTTCGTGGAGACCGTGAAGGGGTGGCGGGAGGAGTGGTTCTACATTACGAAACCCCGTGACGCCTCATGGTCCGCCACTCCGGAGTTCAAAACTGGTCCGCCAATGCATCTCACATCATGGCTCAAGAAGGGCGTAGATTGGGCGTCACCTGACGAGGTGATGATGCTGCAAAAGCGCGTCAAGATCATGGTGGACAAGAACACCGGCCTCGCCAGCGTGATCCAGGTGATGCTATTTCGCCGGATTCTCCACTGCCAACACTGGACTTCCCCTATGTGGGGTTTTGATCCAGAAAATCCTCAGACCCTACAGTGGTTCTTTGGCACGAAGCACGAAGATATATGGAAACTGCTGTTCAAGGCCCAAAAGTCATGGCCACCAACGACCAAAGACCTCGGCCATGACTGCGCTCATCCAACCTCTCCAGTAAGTTTTTCAGATTTATAATCATATCCTTGATTTGTAGATCCCAGGAGTAAGTTCAACCCCTCCCCTTGTCTTCTAGGGCTGGATGAAGAAGGCAGAGCGGATCAAGTGTCCGGCTCCCCTGCCCGAAGACCCAGCTATTCCTCTTCTGACGAAGATGCTGGTTCCGGCGCCGTACCTGGCGCCGAAAAAGAAGGCCAAGAAGAAGGGCAAGGAGGTTTGTAGTGGCCTTCGCCGAAAAGGTGCTTCGGACATATCATCCGAAGACACCGAAACTCTCTCCTTCCATGATGAAGATGAGGAGGAAGAGGAGGAGCACAATTCTCGCCCCAAGGGGGGAAAGAAGAAAAGAGGAGCTTCCACATATCTAGAAGCGGAAGCGTCCAAGAAGGGGAAACTCTCCCTTCCAGACAATTCGGAGTCGGATGCTGAAGTCGTCCCCGAATGGAACCCCAGGCCGAAGCCTTCGTTCGAATCGTAAGTTTTTAAGTATAATGTATGTATCCAGATTATGCCTTGTGATTCTAAAGCACAAAATCATCTATTCTAGTCCGGCCCGCGATCTCCCCCAGCGATCATCGTCATCTGGGAATTCGCTGGGTTCTGACATGATGGCGAACGAGTCGCCTCCACCGGCCTCTCCACCCACTGCTACGAATAACACCGAAGTGTTGTCCCGAAGGGCCTCTCCAAGACACGGAGAGGTTCGGGAAGCCGTCAAGGTGGCATCAGAGGGCAATACCTCTGCAGCCGAAAACATGGGGGAGCGAACCCCCATGGAGACTGACAACGGGGGCCATGCCCAATTAGGCCCCAACCAAATATCGTTCCGGAGGCCACTACGGCTCCGGAATCAGGCGAGCGGCCTCCATCGAAAGAAGGGGGTGCGTCGACTCCTCCGGCGACCTCTGTCAATCCGGAGGTGTCGGACACTCTGATGGAAGCGCTTCAGAGCGCCTCCATCATTGAAGAACATCATACCCTTATGGGTGCGGTGGTTGAAAAGGTTTAGTCTGCTAAGAGCGGATTGAACGAGGCCTACACTAGCCTTCTGAGAGGCTTTGAGATATGTAATATAATGCCTTTTAGCTATATAAGAAGAATGACTATGTATAGACTAGTCGACAACCTGTGCAATCGCACGGGCTAGTCTAAGATTTCATTAATGATTTTGAATTACTACATAACATATTCTATAAAATATAAATGTGCATGTTAGAGAAGCTCCTCAAATTATTTTATCAAAATACTCTATCTGTAACAGATGTAGTTGTGTTTATTAGGGAAAAAATGATTTGTTTTTAAACTACACCAACATAATTTCACAGTAAGTTTTTTGTTAAAAGCTCATTCTATCATATTATTTATGCCAGTACCAGTCAACATTTTTAACTGGCTGATTGGTAATGCATTTATTTACCAACTTTTCCATGTCCTCGAGATTTGTTATAACTCCTGGGTGCTTACAGGGTTCTGAATAATATAATATTACCTTATATTAGTATATGATTTTCATGACAAAATATGCTTGACATTTAATTTGTGATGCAAAATATGGTCATTTCGAATCTTAGTCATTACTCATCAGTTTCTATACCATCTTAGTTCTATGAATTGAAATTTTGCTTGTACTAAGATCGATAAATATGGAAAAATTATCAAAGAACATTACTACTAAAATATGTCTAGCAATTTAGATCACACTTTTGCTAGAAAGAATTCTACCCATGTAGATGATAAACGTTACTATATCTCACACAAAAAAATCATTCTGCCACATCAAGTCAAGTGCAAAAGTATACATGTGAAAGTCCTACAGGATTAAAAGCAGATTTTTTGAGAAATAGCATGAGAACTCAGCAATCACGGGAGCTAGTCAAAGAGCTATAGATGTTCATACCACACACATCTTAGAACGCTTTAAATTTGCCACTCATTTAACTTAAAAGAAAATATTATTGAGTATCATCCATAGCCACTACTTAGAAATAACTGCACGGTGCAAATTCTTTTTACATATCTTGATTTTAGTAGAGATTTCGGCAATTCTACATTTAGTGTAGCGAGTACTTCTATTATGCACAATCAGTGAAGGCTGACTTTATTTCCTGGGTATATCTAAGTTCCAACACAACCATTGGCTGAAATAAGCTCGAGCTTTACATTTTATGGATCAAATTAAGAGCAGAAATCCTGACTATATAATATGGACTTCTCTTGTGGGCAGTACGACCATATAATTCATGAATGATAGCCAAGTGACATTAAAATTTCAGATATTTCCTTATTAAGATGATCAATCAATTCATTGACTCTTACCATCCGTCATGGCGATCAGCAGCACTTTCTTGTTTAACTCTTATAGTCCTGCATGCCTTGCCCTGCAATATCTTTCCTTCCACTACTGTGTCTCGTCCTTGCCTCAACTAATTATGTAGCTTGTGCCGCTCGCCGTGGCCGGTCCGGAATGCCGAGTCGTCACCGCCCTACCGCGCCTCCTCCTCGCTTAAGTTAAAAGAAGATAACCTCGTTCTTGCTGATGCCGGCGTACTCCTTTGCAGCAGCACAATGTTAAATTTATGCGCTCGAGCTTGCCCAACCTATCTGTACGAAGGTACTTGGCGTCCTGGCCATGCTTTGGGAACACATTGGCCACTCCCGGTGGTGGCCACCGGATGTCAGAGACTCGTTGAGCGGGCGTGGCGTCTGCAGCCACACGGAGGCCGACGTGCATACCCACACGCTGCCCATGGCGTCCGAGAACTCATGAACACATATACGTCAAGCGGCTCCAAATTCCCAATTAGCGAATTAACACTCAAAAATAGAAGTTTCAGGTATCGCTCATAGGTTCATAGCCTCATACCTACATTATCAAAGAGCTTCAAAAGGGAAAATCATATGCCATATTAACATCCCCTAGAGAGAAATATGGCAAGTGAAAGAAATTAAAGAATATATATGGAAGAGAACTTTTCTGCAGTCTGGCTCCCTTGCGGCCTTGGACATATGCACAACTTCTCAAGTGGATTCTATTTTTACAACCGACAACTGATTATGGGCCTTTGATCGTTTTTTTTCAATCAAGTAATAACCCCAGAATTATATGGGTGGATCTACGTCGTAATAACTCGGCCCCACCAGATTAACGGCTCATAATTAGTAATTAACGTGAGAACTTTTAGGAAGTCACAAATTAGTATAGGTATAAAGGTATAGATAGATAGTAGCCCCTGAGACAGTGCCTGCCCCCGGCTTGATGCCGTGAAGCGGTCGGTCTGTATCAAAGGTGCGCGGTTGGCCTTCGCCCGTGACAAAGTGCAGTGGGCAAAGATGGATGCCGTCAAGCTCGCAACCAAGGGACCGCCCATAGGCAAAGAGCATTGCACGCCGGGGCGGTATTTCGATGATGTCCTGGAAGGATCCCGCATTGTAGAGGGGCAGTGTTCGAAGGACATCATTTTTGAATGAATGTATCTATGTTGTCCAATCCTGTATTATGGAACAAGGCTTATGTATGATATGTTGCTTGTTTTACTTGAAAATATTTCCTCATGTGCGGCCGGTTACGGTATTTGAGAGTTGGCTAGTCGTCGGCTTCAGTCCCCACGTAGGTAGTACGGGGGTGTTCAAAATGGCACCTAGACACACTTGACCCAATCCGTGTGGTCCTTGAAGGAGGTGTGTGACGCCCCGAGACCGATGTGCCAGGTGTCCTCCAGTTATTCGCTGTTGTTTCCTTGTCATTGCTTGCATGTCATGCATCTCATATCATGTCATCATGTGCATCGCATTTGCATACATGTTCGTCTCATGCATCCGAACATTTTCCCCGTTGTCCGTTTCTCAATCCGACACTCCTATGTCCTCCGGCGCCCTCTTTTACCTCGTTTCGTGAGTGGCCGAAAAATGTTCTCGGAATGGGATGAAACTTGGCGTCCGGTCTTATTATAGTGTAGACAGAGCGCCTGTCAAGTTTCGTTGCATTCGGAGCTCGTTTGATAGCCCAACCGTTATATATATAGCGGCACCGTTGCCGGTATTTTCGTCGGACGTTTTCTGTCTTCGGAGTCCCCGTGTCGGGCTGCAGTTCTTTTCTCCCCTCTCAATCCAGCCCACTAAACCCCCCTTCTACCGGAACCGTTCGTTTACGACCGGAGGGCTCCGAAACCCCCCTAACCCCAGCCCCTTCTATATATATATATATATACACCTTCCCTAGCCCATTTTTGGACAAACCTAGCCTAAACCTACCCCCTACCTCTAGCCAGCCGCAATCCCCACCTCCTCCTCGAATTCCGCGCACATCTAGCCTCCCACCGCCAGTTGGCGCCGCCGCCGCCGCACCCCGGACCAATCTGGGCGTGCCACGTTGCCCCTAGCCGTCTCCAGCCACCCCTGCGCCGCCATGTGGCGTCGCCACCTCACCCGAGCGCTCCCCACTGCCGCCGGCCTTGCGATCCCTGCCGCGGCCCACCTGAGCCCATCTGGGGCCCGGGACAGCCCCCACGTCGCCTCCCGCTCCCTCGTCCCCGAGCTCCAGGGGAGGGAGCTCCCGCACCAGGCCCTGTCGGCGTCCTCGCCGGAGCCGCTCGCCGGAGCAGCAGCGAGCTCAACTAGGTCGACCCCGTCCCTCTCCTCTCCCTTTTCTCTCTCTTCTCCTTTTCTCTCCCTGACCTCTCTGCGCTTCCCCGTGGTCAGCGCCGCCACCAGGGCTCCCTCGCCGACGCCCACGACGAATCGCCGTTGGATCCGGCCGGAATGGACCCGGCGCGACCAGATCCGGCCATCGCCATGTCCCCGTGACCTCCCGCCGTTGCTGCGCCCTCACCGGCATGCGCCGTCGCCGCCGTATCTGCCTTTCAGTTCGTGCGGGCACGAGGAGGAAGAGCGCCTCTCGTGTGGGCCCCGCGTGGGCCGATGCGCCCCAAGGCTCAGCTCCCGGCCCAGTCGCCCGGCCTGCTGTTTCCACTGCCTTGGGCCAAGGTCCACTGGGTGAGAACCCCGCTGTGCACTGTTGGCCCAGTCCGATTCGGCCCGCCTCTATTTTTTTCAGATCTGCTATTTGTCTATTTTTCCAGAGGAGAGCATTTTTGCAGGAAAGCCCTTGTGGATCATGCATATAATAACTCAGAATTGGTGCATCGGATTAAAATGAATTATATATGAAAGTTGCTTAGAATTTTGTCTAGTTTCACAATATCCAACTTTCATGCATGTTTACAATGTTTAAACTGATGTTTGCTTTAATTTGCTTCTATGCCATGTTAAAATGCTTTAATTCATAACTAAATAACCGTAACTCGGATTTTAATAAACTTTATATGTAAATGGGGTAGAATTTTGCCTAGTTTAACATGGTGGCATCATCTTGCATGTTTAATAACTATACAATATGGTTTAGGGCAGATCAGTACCAAAACCTAAATTATGCACATGAGGAGTATCCGGACTTGTTGTTTGTTGTTCCGGCCTCATTTAAACTTGCCTAGATGGGTAGTTTTCATATGCTTCACCTCTTGCCATGCTAACCAACATTTAATTTTGTTGAGTACCTAAACGAGAGAGAACTAAATAAGTCATGTGGTGTTTTCTTCAAAATGCAACTCCGTTGCATAATGAGCTCCACTTAATTTGTAGGATTGTTTGTGCACTTTGCCATGCCATGCCTCATTAAACCGGACATGCATCATACTTGATTGTGCATCATGCCATGTTTATGTGGTGGTTGTTTACTATGTTGTGTGCTTCTTTCCGGTGTTGCTTCTTCGGGTTGGTTCCGGTAACGTCGTGATTGTGAGGACCCGTTCGACTACATCCGTTTGGCTTCTTCATGGACTCGTTCTTCTTCCTTGCAGGATTTCAGGCAAGAGGACCATACCCTCGAAATCACTTCTATCTTTGCTTGCTAGATGCTCGCTCTTTGCTATGCCTATGCTGCGATACCTACCACTTGCTTATCATGCCTCCTATATTGTTGAACCAAGCCTCTAACCCACCTTGTCCTAGCAAACCGTTGTTTGGCTATGTTACCGCTTTGCTCAGCCCCTTATTTTAATTAATGCATCTATATACTTGGTAAAGGGTGGAAGTCTCGGCCTTATGCCTGGTGTTTTGTTCCACTCTTGCCGCCCTAGTTTCCGTCATATCGGTGTTATGTTCCCGGATTTTGAGTTCCTTACACGGTCGGGTTATAATGGTAACCCCTTGACAGTTCGCCTTCAATAAAACTCCTCCAGCAATGCCCAACCTTGGTTTTACCATTTGCACTAACAACCTACCACCTTCCCTTGGGTTCTGCAGACTCAAGGGTCATCTTTATTTTAACCCCCCCGGGCCAGTGCTTCTCTAAGTGTTGGTCCGAACCGAGCTACCTGGGGGGACACCTTGGGAAAACTTGAGGGTTGGTTTTACTCATAGCTAGTCTCATTTGAGTGTGCCCTGAGAACGAGATATGTGCAGCTCCTATCGGGATTTGTCGGCACATTCGGGCGGTGTTGCTGGACTTGTTTTACCATTGTCGAAATGTCTTGTAACCGGGATTCCGAGTCTGATCGGGTCTTCCCGCTAGAAGGAATATCCTTCGTTTTCCGTGAGAGCTTGTGATGGGCTAAGTTGGGACACCCCTGTAGGGATTTGAACCTTCGAAAGTCGTGCCCGCGATTATGGGCAGATGGGAATTTGTTAATGTCCGGTTGTAGAAAACCTGAAGTTGACCTTAACTAAAATACATCAACCGCGTGTGTAACCGTGATGGTCTCTTCTCGGCGGAGTCCGGGAAGTGAACACGGTGTTGGAGTTATGCTTGACGTAGGTTGTTCTAGGATCACTTCTTGATCATAGTTTCACGATCGTGCTTTGCCTTCTCTTCTCGCTCTCATTTGCGTATGTTTTAGCCACCATATATGCTAGTCGCTTGCTGCAGCTCCACCTCATACCTTTTACCCTTCCTATAAGCTTAAATAGTCTTGATCGCGAGGGTGTGAGATTGTTGAGTCCCCGTGACTCATAGATACTTCCAAAACCAGCTTGCAGGTGCCGTTGAACCGTGCAGATGACGCAATCAAGCTCAGGAGGAGCTCGATGAAGATCTTGTCCTTTGTGTTGTTTTGATCCAGTTGATTAGTAGTGGAGCCCAGTCGGGACGATCGGGGATCTGTGTAGCTTTTTGGGTAGTCTTCTTTTTATTTTGGTTCCGTAGTCGGACCTTTGATTGTATCTGGATGATGTAATGCTTTATTCATGTAATTGTGTGAAGTGGCGATTGTAAGCCAACTATGTATCTTTTCCCCCTATTGTATTACATGGGTTGTGTGAAGAATACCTCACTTGCGAAATTGCTTTGAATGCGGTTATGCCTCTAAGTCGTGCTTCGACACGTGGGAGATATAGCCACATCGAGGGCGTTACAAGTTGGTAATCAGAGCCTTCCCCGACCTTAGGAGCCCCCCTGCTTGATCGAATTAGCTGGCGTTGTTGAGTCTAGAAAAATGTTTTGAGTCATTTAGGAATTATATATCGGAGAGTTTAGGAATTCTTTTACTCCCCAGTCCCTTCATCGCTCTAGTAAGGTATCCTGACGTAGAGTTTTGACTTTTCTCTTCTCAAATTTCACTAAAAAAAATTTAGGATCACGCGGGTAACTTGGAATCGTTCCGATCGATTTGTGACGAGAACATTGTTCTTGGTGCCTCCTATCATTTAGGGGTTGTGGCAGTGTCCCGGGCAGTTGAGCTCCGAGGTGTTGTCGTCACAATTTTATAGTTGCAGTTCTGGAATACCTGAGATTAGTTTCGCCGACATCAAAAATCTCTTTTATGCAGTTGTTGGTGAGATAACCTCGACGCCACCCAGTACTGGGGCGGGAGTTCGGGAGTATTGCCATAACTCATATAATGGATGCTTTTTGAAGGTTGAGGTAGACGATTTCTGAAGGTTTCTTGGTTATGTGTTGAAGGATGGATACAGCTGGATGTAGGATTTGCTAGTTTTGGGTGAGATATTATGCTTCCCCTGTATCCCAACACCTGATTGCATAACTGGAAAATTTCGGGAGTTTATAAGTGGGAATTCTAGTAGCTCCTAGGATATCTTTCCGACAAATGTATGATATGAAATTGGGGTTCGACGTCTAGTGGTCCGCCTATTCACGGTTGGTTTTACAGTGGTCTCGTTGTGTCTTAAAGAGTCCTTGGCTATGCCGACTTGGGGACGCTTCGTATGTCATGTGCACTGCCTTGTACATGATGATGTTGTATGATCGAGCCCGTGTAGGCCCCACCACGAAAACTTCAGACGAAATCTCTATCATATGTTTGTTCCGGCTTATTCTGCAAGCCAATCGTTTGTCTTGTTTCAATTTGTGGTATTCGAGTTGCTTCGAAGTCAAATGTGGATTCCATACCTTTCCTAAATGGTGTTCTTATACTCAGTTGTGAATACTAATCCTTCTTGATAATCGATATTGTCATGCCAATCCTTTTCACCGGTGTGTTTCTCTTCAAGTGGATCGGATCATTGCAACATCCGCAAGATCAAGTATCAGTTCTTCTCAACGGTGTTTGTTTCATCCGTCCCGAAGTTGCCTTTGTTTTCCCGCCCACCCACCCTTTTTATTCAAGGAATCCAATGTTTTAATCAAGTATCCTTTATATTCTCGTGAAGTCTCTCCATTCCTTTTCCGTCAATGTTCTTATCCGGTGATTCTCAGGAAGATTCTAATGGAGCTTCAAGTTCGTCATTCTTCATTCTTTTCATCTCCGATGAATTCAATTCAAGCTTTGTCAATTATATCCTTTCCTCGTTGCAAATACTTTCTCATGCTGGTACACCTCTTAATCATCCATTTCTCGTTATTCAATTCTTCCGGAGTGCTCAAGATATCTCGAAGATTCATGTGTTCACTCTGCTTTCGTTCAAGCTTTTTTCGAGGATGTTATCTCATTCAAGCCATTTAATTCAACTGGTGCTTTCTCTCTTTTAAATCATTCAACGGTGTATCTTTTGAGTGGGCCCTAACCCACAGGTCTTTTCGCAGGATCTTACCTAACTCTTCTTATTTTCCCGGAGCTATCCTCAAATTTTATTTTCGAAGTTTGACGTAAGAATGATTGTCATCAGTCTTATGTTTTTCTCCAAGATCTTTCAAATTCTTTTCATCGTTGGTTCAACCTTTCCATTCTTCATTCCGAAGTGTCTAAATAATTCATGATGGTGTTTCTCGTCGTCATTCTCAACTTTTGAAGACCGAAGAAGAGTTTTCCTCCATACCTTGCTCCATTTCTCTTCAAGATTCGTGATTCTAGCTTGTTGCCATCCTCTCGTAATTATTTCCGATTGTAGGAATTCTTTTCACCCATCCGGAGCTATTCAGGAGTCTTCAAAGTTTGGTTATCCGGAGTCTATCAATTCAGGATTATTCATTCTCAGATTTCAGCTCTCTTTCTCTAAATCTTACCGGAGCATCGTTCAAATATCCTCTAATCAGTTCATGATCTCTTCGTTCTCATGGATCTAAATTCTCTCAAGCATCTTCGTTATTTGCTATTTCTTACCAGCGATTCTTCCCTTTTACTTCGTTCGTTTTCAATTCTTATGGTGGTTCGTTCAAGATTCTTCCTCCTTCGTTTATCATATCAATTCATTCATTGTTCTAATCCTACCGGTGGTTCATTGAAGACCTTCCTCAAGTTTGCGCTATATCTATATTAATCCTTTCTACGAGAATAAGTGATATGCCAAATCCGTTGATTGTCATAAATTTAATTGGTGAAGGTTAAGCATAATATAATTCTTATTCTTGTTTCATCCATATGTTAATCTTTTCTTCCAGAGTTTGTTCACGATGATTAAATTCTTGGTTTCAAGTGCTCGTCTTTCTTTCCCGGAGTTCCAAGCTCTAATTATCACGGAAATCCATCTAAATCATTGCAAGGATTCACCTTGTGTTTTCAATTTATCTTTCTTTTCATTCCTTTGTTTACCGGAGTTCTTCATGGAGGTTTTACATAATGGTTCTTGAAGGATTTAATTCCTTCTCGAAGTGTTCATCAAGATTCTTTTCAGAGGAGCTCAAGTATTCTTCATCTTGCAATCCGGAGTGCAATTCTTTCTACCGTATCATCAGAGGTGGTATTATGTCATTCTTGATAATTTGAGTTCATGTTTCATGATCCACATGTTGTTAAGAATGAGGTATTTTAAATCCATCAACCTCTTCGTTGGAGTTATCTTGTGTCATGGTTCACCTAAAGCCTTCGCTAAGGATTGTTGCTATCTATGGTTCTTATAAATGACCCAAGTTCTTCACTGATCCTCCCGGTGAATTTAGCTTCTCGTCTCCTTGTTCATATCAATCCAATTCTTCTTCGCGTGAGTGGCAGGTTGTCATCTCATAATTTGTGATGTTTTCCATAAGCCCACTTCAAGCTTATCTTTTCGTTGTTGGTTTTCCAACAACTCCGTTCGACCCTTCTCCTAAGGATGCCTTTTCAAGCTCTTTTGTGGCAGAAGTTGGCATTTTCTTCTCCATTCTCCTATTTCAATTATCTATCTTCTATTCTTTCATTCCGGAGGCATTGCGATGTTGTTCTTTTCACCCATCATCTCGTTTTGTCAAAGATCATGTTCTTTTCATGCCTATCCATTTAACCGGAGTGTTGTGCCCTTTTGCTCAAGTTCTTTTTGCCTTATCAAGCCTTGCACCTCTTTTCAACCGGAGTGCTGTCTGAGATCTTTCAAATCCCTCGTTCCATTCATTCAATAGTTCCGGAGGCAGTGTGTTGTGATTTCATCAAGTATCTTCTCATCTTATCAAGTTCTTATTCAATTCCTTTTCTTTTCAATTGGAGTGCTACCCGAAGTTGTTCTTCCTTGTTCCTCTTTTCTAACGGAGTGTTTCCAACTTCGTCATCTCCGTTGTATTCTTTTCTCGAAATGGCTTAACCTCTCAAGGCTTGTGGTTTCACTCGTTTGTCAAAGAAGCAAAATAGTTTCACCTCACCTCTTCCTCTTCTTTTCCCCTCCGGTGCCATCCCTAGGATCTCGGATCGAGATCCTCTCGTAGTGGTGGAGTGTTGTGACGCCCCGAGACCGATGTGCCAGGTGTCCTCCAGTTATTCGCTGTTGTTTCCTTGTCATTGCTTGCGTGTCATGGATCTCATATCATGTCATCATGTGCATCGCATTTGCATACATGTTCGTCTCATGCATCCGAGCATTTTCCCCGTTGTCCGTTTCTCAATCCGACACTCCTATGTCCTCCGGCGCCCCCTTTTACCTCGTTTCGTGAGTGGATGGAAAAAATTTCTCGGAATGGGATGAAACTTGGCGTGCGGTCTTATTATAGTGTAGACAAAGCGCCTGTCAAGTTTCGTCACATTCGGAGCTCGTTTGATAGCCCAACCGTTATATATATAGCAGCACCGTTGCGGGTATTTTCGTCGGACGTTTTCTGTCTTCAGAGTCCCCGTGTCGGGCTGCAGTTCTTTTCTCTCCTCTCAGTCCAGCCCACTAAACCCCCCTCCGACCAGAACCGTTTGATTACGACCGGAGGCCTCCAAAACCCCCCTAACCCCAGCCCCTTCTATATATATACACCTTCCCTAGCCCATTTTTGGACAAACCTAGCCTAAACCAACCCCCTACCTCTAGCCAGCCGCAATTCCCACCTCCTCCTCGAATTCCGCACACATCCAGCCTCCCACCGCCACTTGGTGTCGCCGCCGTGCCCCGGACCAACCCGGGCGTGCCACCTCGCCCCTGGCCGTCTCCAGCCACCCCTGCGCCGCCATGTGGCGTCGCCACCTCACCCCAGCGCTCCCCACCGCTGTCGGCCCTGTGAGCCCTGTCGCGGCCCACCTGAGCCCATTTGGGGCCCGGGGCAGCCCCCGCATCGCTTCCCGCTCCCTCGTCCCCGAGCTCCAGGGGAGGGAGCTCCCGCACCAGGCCCTGTCGGCATCCTCGCCGGAGCTGCTCGCCGGAGCTGCAGCGAGCTCCACCAGGTCGACCACGTCCCTCTCCTCTCCCTTTTCTCTCTCTTCTCTTTTTCTCTCCCTGACCTCTCTGTGCTTCCCCGTGGTCAGCGCCGCCACCAGGGCTCCCTCGCCGATGCCCACGACGAACCGCCGTTGGATTCGGCCGAAATGGACCCGGCGCGACCAGATCCGGCCATCTCCATGTCCCCGCGACCTCCCCGCCGTTGCTCCGCCCTCGCCGGCGTGCGCCGTCACCGCTGTCTCTGCCTTTCGGTTCGTGCGGGCACGAGGAGGAAGAGCGCCTCTCGTGTGGGCCCCGCGTGGGCCGATGTGCCCCAAGGCCCAGCTCCCGGCCCAGTCGCCCGGCCTGCTGTTTCCACCGCCTTGGTCCAAGGTCCACTGGGTGAGAACCCGGCTGTGCACTGTTGGCCTAGTCCGATTCGGCCCGACTCTGTTTTTTTTCAGATCTGCAATTTGTCTATTTTTCCAGAGGAGAGCATTTTTGCAGGAAAGCCCTTGTGGATCATGCATATAATAACTCACAATTGGTGCATCAGATTAAAATGAATTATATATGAAAGTTGCTTAGAATTTTCTCTAGTTTCACAATATCCAGCTTTCATGCATGTTTCCAATGTTTAAACTGATGTTTGCTTTAATTTGCTCCTATGCCATGTTAAAATGCTTTAATTCATAACTAAATAACCATAACTCGGATTTTAATAAACTTTATATGTAAATGGGGTAGAATTTTGCCTAGTTTAACATGGTGGCATCATCTTGCATGTTTAATAACTATACAATATGGTTTAGGGCAGATCAGTACCAAAACCTAAATTATGCACATGAGGAGTTTCCGGACTTGTTGTTTGTTGTTCCGGCCTCATTTAAACTTGCCTAGATGGGTAGTTTTCATATGCTTCACCTCTTGCCATGCTAACCAACATTTAATTTTTTTGAGTACCTAAACGAGAGAGAACTAAATAAGTCATGTGGTGTTTTCTTCAAAATGCATCTCCGTTGCATAATGAGCTCCACTTAATTTGTAGGATTGTTTGTGCACTTTGCCATGCCATGCCTCATTAAACCGGACATGCATCATACTTGATTGTGCATCATGCCATGTTTATGTGGTGGTTGTTTACTATATTGTGTGCTTCTTTCCGGTGTTGCTTCTTCGAGTTGCTTTCGGTAACGTCGTGATTGTGAGGACCCGTTCGACTATGTCCTTTTGGCTTCTTCACGGACTCATTCTTCTTCCTTGCGGGATTTCAGGCAAGAGGACCATACCCTCGAAATCACTTCTATCTTTGATTGCTAGATGCTCGCTCTTTTGCTATGCCTATGCTGCAATACCTACCACTTGCTTATCATGTCTCCTATATTGTTGAACCAAGCCTCTAACCCACCTTGTCCTAGCAAACCGTTGTTTGGCTATGTTACCGCTTTGCTCAGCCCCTCTTATAGCGTGTTAGTTGCAGGTGAAGATTGGAGCTTGTTCCATGTTTGGGACATGGATATTTTGTTGGGATATCACAATACCTCTTATTTTAATTAATGCATCTATATACTTGGTAAAGGGTGGAAGGCTCGGCCTTATGCCTGGTGTTTTGTTCCAATCTTGCCGCCCTAGTTTCCTTCATATCGGTGTTATGTTCCTGGATTTTGCGTTCCTTACGCGGTCGGGTTATAGTGGGAACCCCTTGACAGTTCGCCTTGAATAAAACTCCTCCAGCAATGCCCCACCTTGGTTTTACCATTTGCACTAACAACCTACCACCTTCCCTTGGGTTCTGCGGACTCAAATGTCATCTTTATTTTAACCCCCCCGGGCCAGTGCTTCTCTAAGTGTTGGTCCGAACCGAGCTGCCTGCGGGGCCACCTCGGGGAAACATGAGGGTTGGTTTTACTCGTAGCTAGTCTCATCTGAGTGTGCCCTGAGAACGAGATATGTGCAGCTCCTATCGGGATTTGTCGGCACATTCGGGCGGTGTTGCTGGACTTGTTTTACGATTGTCGAAATGTCTTGTAACCGGGGTTCCGAGTCTGATCGGGTCTTCCCGCTAGAAGGAATATCCTTCGTTGACCGTGAGAGCTTTTGATGGGCTAAGTTGGGACACCCCTGTAGGGATTTGAACTTTCGAAAGCCGTGCCCCCGGTTATGGGCAGATGGGAATTTGTTAACGTCCGGTTGTAGAAAACCTAAAGTTGACCTTAACTAAAATACATCAACCGCGTGTGTAACCGTGATGGTCTCTTCTCGGCGTAGTCCGGGAAGTGAACACGGTGTTGGAGTTATGCTTGACGTAGGTTGTTCTAGGATCACTTCTTGATCATAGTTTCACGATCATGCTTTGCCTTCTCTTCTCGCTCTCATTTTCGTATGTTTTAGCCACCATATATGCTAGTCGCTTGCTGCAGCTCCACCTCATACCTTTTACCCTTCCTATAAGCTTAAATAGTCTTGATCGCGAGGGTGTGAGATTGCTGAGTCCCCGTGACTCACAGATACTTCAAAACTAGCTTGCAGGTGCCGTTGAACCGTGCAGATGACGCAATCAAGCTCAGGAGGAGCTCGATGAAGATCTTGTCCTTTGTGTTGTTTTGATCCAGTTGATCAGTAATGGAGCCCAGTCGGGACGATCGGGGATCTATGTAGCTTTTGGGGTAGTCTTCTTTTTATTTTGGTTCCGTAGTCGGACCTTTGATTGTATCTGGATGATGTAATGCTTTATTCATGTAACTGTGTGAAGTGGCGATAGTAAGCCAACTATGTATCTTTTTCCCCTATTGTATTACATGGGTTGTGTGAAGATTACCTCACTTGCGACATTGTTTTCAATGCGTTTATGCCTCTAAGTCGTGCTTCGACACGTGGGAGATATAGCCGCATCGAGGGCGTTGCAAGGTGTCAGTGTGGCGAACCAGGCAATCAGACTATGTGGCTTTATCGCTCTCACTTAGCCATAGGAATTTGACAATGAGGGTTATAGGCGCAGCCCTTGGTGTTGCTCGATTATCCGAGCTTGGGTGCTGTAGACGCCTGACCGGGCATAGACCGGTCCTTCGCATAATGCGGGCAAAATCAAAAGAGATTTGTAGTTAGTCGCCGAATAGCTGACCAGTTCTCACCGCATCATGACAGTCAGTTTTCAGCTTTCTCTACTGAGGTGTTTATCCGGATGAGCCGGAAACACAATCGCAGTAGTTCTACCTTTACTGCCTTAGCCGAATATGCAGAACGTAAGGCAGTAACCACATGAGCCAGGCAACCCAACTATTGACCAAGACAAGATTCAGAGCCGATGCATATAATGCTAAATTCATGACGCCAAATTTGCATTGTAAAAGTGTTTCAGACTTATTTTATTTTTAAGACATGTACATGGCCGAATGGAGCCCCTGGCGATTTAGGTCCTACCAAGGTGTACATGGCAAACAGACGAGAGAAAAAAAGGAAGGAATACAGATTAGGGAATAAGCCGGTACCGAGTACGTTGGCCGAAAGACTGTTTCCATTATAGTCTAATTGATACGTCAAAACGTATTTTTACAAATGATTTGACAAGCATCCAGGCTATTTTACATGCCGAATACCAGGGAAAGTAGTGTACGGGTCCTAAAGAGAAGAGGCGATCTTTAAAATCGTTTAGATACTCTGCCGCACGTCTATGCAGCATTGCTCCTTGGTGTGTGATCTTTCAAGAGGATCAACAAGCAGTTTCTCATAAAGGTACTGGAAACGGTGCCGTTGGTACCATCAAAAGTTGACGTGGGTTTAAGGAACCTGAAGAAGAAATAATAAGGAAAAGAGAAATGGTATGTGGGTCCACATAGGGTCTAGCTGTATTGTGGATTTTATTTTTAATATGCCTCCGTCTTTGCCCATGGTATCTTCAGCACGTAGTTATGTATGCGTGGTACATATGCCGCGTTGCAGTTGGTGCTGAGACGGAGGCCGAACTGCTAATCGAGCTCCTGATAGTCTTGATCATCGCTCTGTAAGGTGGTCCGGACGCGTTTAACAGTGTCCGAGGGCTTGACTGCCGATGTAGTATTTGGCTTGATAAGGCCGTACTGGACTTCCGCTGCGAGGGCCGCGTTGTGCTCCTCAGTATGGAGGGAGCGCTCCGTGTTTCCATTGACTGTTATGAGACCGCGAGGTCCGGGCATCTTGAGTTTTAGATAGCCATAGTGCGGGACCGTGATGTCTACTACACAATCTTCTTCTTGTAGACGTTGTTGGGCCTCCAAGTGCAGAGGTTTGTAGCACAGTAGCTAATTTCCCTCAAGTGGATGACCTAGGCCTCCTTTGGTTTGGAGGAATTTTGTAGGATTTTCAAAGGATAGGATTTTTATAGGAAAAATTCCTTCAGAGCTCTTTGGTTTGTAGGAATGAAATCCTATTCCTATGGAGGAATTCTTCCTATCCTCCACATTTCATAGGAAAATAAACATTAGCCTAGACTCAATGGAAAAAAATCCTATGGTGTGAATCAAAGGGCATCTCCTTTTCTATTCATATGCATAGGATTTGAGATGCATGTCATCTCATTTCCTATGACTTTTCTATTCCTATGATTTTTCAATCCTATGAACCAAAGGTGGCCCTAAGGTTTATCAATCCGTAGGAGGCGTAGGATGAAGATGGTCTCTCTCAAGCAACCCTGCAACCAAATAACAAAGAGTCTCTTGTGTCCCCAACACACCCAATACAATGGTAAATTGTATAGGTGCACTAGTTCGGCGAAGAGATGGTGATAAAAGTGCAATATGGATGGTAGATAAAGGTTTTTGTAATCTGAAAATATAAAAAATGCAAGGTAATTAATGATAAAAGTGAGCACAAGCGGTATTGCAATGTGTTGAAACAAGGCCTAGGGTTCATACTTTCACTAGTGCAAGTTGTCTCAACAATAATAACATAATTGGATCACATAACTATCCCTCAACACGCAACAAAGAGTCACTCCAAAGCGGAGAACAAACGAAGAGATTATGGTAGGGTACGAAACCACCTCAAAGTTATTCTTTCCAATCAATCCGTTGGGCTATTCCTAGAAGTGTCACAAACAGCCCTAGAGTTCGTACTAGAATAACACCTTAAGACACAAATCAACCAAAACCCTAATGTCACCTAGATACTCCAATGTCACCTCAAGTATCCGTGGGTATGATTATACAATATGCATCACACAATCTCAGATTCATCTATTCAACCAACACATAGAACCTCAAAGAGTGCCCCAAAGTTTCTAACGGAGAGTCAAGCCGAAAACGTGTGCCAACCCCTATGCATAGGTTCATGGGCGGAACCCGCAAGTTGATCACCAAAACATACATCAAGTGGATCAATAGAATACCCCATTGTAACCATGGGTATCCCACGCAAGACATACATCAAGTGTTCTCAAATCTTTAAAGACTCAATCTGATAAGATAACATCGAAGGGGAAACTCAATCCATTACAAGAGAGTAGAGGGGGAGAAGAAACCTAAGATCCAACTATAATAGCAAAGCTCGTGATACATCAAGATCATGCCAAATCAAGAACACAAGAGAGAGAGAGAGAGATCAAACACATAGCTACTGGTACATACCCTCTGCCCCGAGGGAGAACTACTCCCTCCTCGTCATGGAGAGCACCGGGATGATGAAGATGGCCACTGGAGAGGTATTCCCCCCTCCGGCAGGGTTCCGGAACGGGTCTAGATTGGTTTTCGGTGGCTACGGACGCTTCTGGCGGCGGAACTCCCGATCTATTGTGCTCCTCGATCGTTTTAGGGTATATGGATATATATAGGCGGAAGAAATACGTCAGGGGAGCCACGAGGAGACCACGAGGGTGGAAGGCGCGCCCTAGGGGGGTGAGCGCACCCCCTGCCTCGTGGCTCCCTCGTTTCTTTCCTGACGTGCACTCCAAGTCTATTGGGTAGCTTTCCTTCCAAAATAACTTCTCCAGAAGGTTTCATTCTGTTTTGACTCCGTTTGATATTCCTTTTCTTCGAACACTGAAACAAGGGAAATAACAGGAACTGGCACTGGGCTCTGGGTCAATAGGTTAGTCCCAAAAATAATATAAAAGTGCAAAGTAAAGCCCATTAAACATCTAAGATGGATAATATAATAGCGTGGGACAATCAAAAATTATAGATACGTTGGAGACGTATCAGACCACCTTTAAGCGAGCGAACGCGGTTCGTCCGAGCAGTGTATGATAGCCACTGCAGAAAGGGACAATGTCGAAGATCAAGTATTCGCTGCGGAAGTTGTCCGGCGAGCCAAAGACGACTTCCAATGTGATTGAGCCCGTGCAACGGGCCTCTGCACCAGGTATGACTCCTTTAAAGGTAGTTTTGGTGGGTTTGATTCTTGACAGTCAATACCCATTTTTCGAGCCGTCCATGAGGGCTCTCGTGAGGTGGAATCCGTCGATGATTGGGTCGAGGACCAATGCGGCCGAACCTCCGTGATGGATACTGGTCGGGTGGTCTCTTTGATCGAAAGTGATCGGTCATGTAGACCATGGGTTGAATGCTGGAGCGACTGGCTCTATCGCATAGACGTCCCTTAACGCGTGCTTGCGCTCCCTCCTGGGGATGTGAGTAACGTATATCATGTTTACCGTTTTGACCTCGGGGGGAAATTTCTTCTGTATCCCTGTGTTCGGCGGGCGAGGTTCTTCGTCGTCGTCCTCGCCAGGCGACCCTTTCCCCTTATGTTCGGTGTTTAACTTACCGGCCTGTTTAAAGACCCAACAACTTCTGTTGGTATGGTTAGCACGCTTGTGGGGGGTGCCATGAATCTAGCATGGTCGATTGAGTATCCGGTCCAAACTGGATGAACTGTCTTTGTTTCTCTTAAAAGGCTTCTTCCGCTAACCGGATTTGGAGCCACTGAATCCGGCAATGACCGTCGTGTCTTCGGTATTGTCATTGTTGCTTCGACGCTTGTTTTTGTTGCATCGGGGTCTGCCATTGCTGTTTCTGGCTTCGGAAGTGCTAGGGTCACTGGTACTGTTGCTGCTACGGGCTAGCCAGCTATCTTCGCCCGTGCAAAAGCGGGTCAAGAGTGCTTTAAGGGCTGCCATGGACTTTGGCTTCTCTTGGCCGAGGTGTCGGGCGAGCCATTCGTTGCGGATGCTGTGCTTAAAGGCTGATAAGGCTTCTACGTCCGGACAGCCGACAATTTGGTTCTTTTTAATTAGGAACCTGGTCCAGAATTTTCTGGCGGACTCTCCAGGTTGCTGGACTATGTGACTGAGGCCACCAGCGTCCGAAGGCCGGATATAAGTACCTTGGAAGTTGTCTCTAAAGGCGTCCTCCAAGTCTTCCCAGCATCCAATAGAGTTTTCTGGGAGGTTGTTTAACCAGTGACGAGCTGGTCCCTTAAGTTTTAGGGGGAGGTATTTGATGGCATGTAGATCATCACCACGAGCCATGTGAATGTGGAGAAGAAAATCTTCAATCCATACTGCGGGATCTGTTGTGCCATCGTATGATTCGATGTTCACTGGTTTAAACCCTTCTGGGAACTGGTGTTGCATTACGTCATCGGTGAAGCATAGGGGGTGTGCGGCGCCTCTATATCGGGCGACGTCTCAACACAGTTCAGATGAAGTTCGAGTGCGGTTTTCGGCCCGGGTGAGGTTGTGCTTGTCGCGCCAGGCCTGATGGCCATCTTCTCACGCTGGGGCACGCCCCTTGATCCGTAGATTGATCTGGTCTGACCGGCTCTACTGTCCAGGTCTTGTCATAGGTCGTAAGTGTATCTTGCGACCGCTGTCTCTCTGGTTTTACGGTGAGGTGGTGCGGGCTAGTGTTCGTGAGTTGCCGCTCTGTCTCGATCGTGTGGTGGTCGGTCAGGTCCGTCAGCCGCGTTACGCGCGGGTGGTATGTGTTCCAGCGCCTCGTCATCGAATTGGGGTAGCAGCTTATGCTTCGGGTAACTCTTTGTTGGGCGTTTGAGGCCGTATTATTCGGCTGCCAGGACATTAGTCCATCTGTTGTTGAGCAGATCTTGGTCACCATGAAGCTGCTACTACTTCTTTTTCAGTCTTCTCGTAGTGGCGATTAGTCGGCGCTGAAAGCGCTCTTGTTCGAGGTATTCCTCTGGCACGATGAAGTCTTTGTCGCCGAGGCTCACATTCTCTTTGGAGATCGGTAGGTAATTACTATCCTCCGAGTCCTTGTTCCCGACAGGGTCATCGGGGTTTACTTGCCCATCCTCCCAATCATCCTATTCGGATGTTGTCTCTATGGGGGCTTCAGGGTCTTCGGCGTTCTCTGGAGTTTTGTTCACTTCGGTGCCAGTATTACTATCTTTTTGGCGACGCGATTTTGAGCGGTGCCGCTGGTGTCGATTGTTTTGAAGGTGCTTCGGCGGGCTTGTCCTCAACCGGATTCTCGTTGCCATCCTCTTTGGGTGTGTCCACCATGTACACGTCGTATGTGGAGGTGGTTGTCCATCGTCCGATAAACGGAGGGTTTTGGCCTTGTTTGTCTCCGGCATTGTCGTCCATACCGTCGATGTCTTAGGAGGCGTAATCCAACATGTCGGTTAAATCTTCGATAGTGGGTATGAAGTGGGTGGTGGGTGGGATGTAAAATTCACCGCTCTCAGCCCCTAGTCTGGGCTGGGCGTAGTTCGGAAGTGATCCTTCCATAATGGCGAGTGATCGCATTAAGTCGAGGGCCTCGTTTATAGGTGAGGGTTGGACAGAGAAACGAGAGTCCGTGGGGCTGTCTGGAATCGGAGTCTCTTGGTAGCGCCTGCTTGACACGGACCTCGAGAGTTCGGACCTAGAGTTCGGCGGAGTGTTCGGTGCTTCTCTGACAGCAAGCTCCATAGGTGCAAAGAGTCCGGCGGGCTCTAGACTCCCGTCTTCGGACCTGTTGGCCTACTCCGGATCTAAGGCCAGAGCAGCAATTGGGGCCGCGGACCCTTCGAAGATCAAATCTCCTCGGATATCCGCGACATCGTTTAAGTTCTCGGAACTGATGTGATGACCAGGGTGAAGGAAATATGCCCTAGAGGCAATAATAAAGTTATTATTTATTTCCTTATATCATGATAAATGTTTATTATTTATTATTTATTTCCTTATATCATGATCAAATCTCCTCTTAGCCGTGTGCGGTGCCCCCCTCCACCATAATCCTCGATAATATATATTGTAGCGGTGCTTAGGCGAAGCCCTGCGATGGTAGAACATCAAGATCATCACCACACCGTCATGCTGAAGGAACTCTTCCCCGACACTTTGCTGGATCGGAGTCCGGGGATCGTCATCGAGCTGAACGTGTGCTAGAACTCGGAGGTGCCGTAGTTTCGTTGCTTGATCGGTTGGGCCGTGAAGACGTACGACTACAACAACCGCGTTGTCATAACGCTTCCGCTGTCGGTCTACGAGGGTACATAGACAACACTCTCCCCTCTCGTTGCTATGCATCACCATGATCTTGCGTGTGCGTAGGAAATTTTTGAAATTACTACGTTCCCCAACAGTGGCATCCGAGCCTAGGTTTTATGTGTTGATGTTATATGCATGAGTAGAACACAAGTGAGTTGTGGGCGATATAAGTCATACTGCTTACCAGCATGTCATACTTTGGTTCGGCGGTATTGTTGGATGAAGCGGCGCAGACCGACATTACGCGTACGCTTAGGTGAGACTGGTTCTACCGACGTGCTTTGCACACAGGTGGCTGGCGGGTGTCAGTTTCTCCAACTTTAGTTGAACCGAGTGTGGCTACGCCCGGTCCTTGCGATGGTTAAAACAACACCAACTTGACAAACTATCATTGTGGTTTTGATGCGTAGGTAAGATTGGTTCTTGCTAAGCCCGTAGCAACCACGTAAAACTTGCAACAACAAAGTAGAGGACGTCTAACTTGTTTTTGCAGGGCATGTTGTGATGTGATATGGTCAAGACGTGATGAGATATAAGTTGTTGTATGAGATGATCATGTTTTGTTGAAGTTATCGGCAACTGGCAAAATCCTTATGGTTGTCTCTCTATTGCATAAGATGCAAGCGCCAAATAATTGCTTTACTTTCTCGCTATGCGATAGCAATAGTTGCAAGAGCAATTGTTGGCGAGACGACCATGTAACGACACATTGATATAGATCAAGATGATGGAGATCATGGTGTCATGCCGGTGACGATAGAGATCATGACAGTACTTTGGAGATGGAGATCAAAGGCGCAAGATGATCATGGCCATATCATGTCACATATTTTCATTGCATATGATGTTTATCTTTTATACATCTTATTTTGCTTAGTTTGACAATAGCTTTATAAGATGATCTCTCACTAAATTTCAAGGTATAAGTGTTCTCCCTGAGTATGCACCATTGCAAAAGTTCTTCGTGCTGAGACACCACGTGATGATCGGGTGTGATAGGATCTACGTTCAAATACAACGGGTGCAAAACAGTTGCACACGCGGAATACTGAGGTTAAACTTGACGAGCCTAGCATATACAGATATGGCCTCGGAACACTGGAGACCGAAAGGTCGAGCGTGAATCATATAGTAGATATGATCAACATAGTGATGTTCACCATTGAAAACTACTCCATCTCACGTGATGATCGGACATGGTTTAGTTGATTTGGATCACGTGATCACTTAGATGATTAGAGGGATGTCTATCTAAGTGGGAGTTCTTAAGTTATATGATTAATTGAACTTAAATTTATTATGAACTTAGTCCTGGTAGTATTTTGCAAATTATGTTGTAGATCAATAGCTCGCGTTGTTGCTTTCATATGTTTATTTTGATATGTTCCTAGAGAAAATTGGGTTGAAAGATATTAGTAGCAATGATGCGGATTGGATCCGTGATCTGAGGTTTATCCTCGTTGCTACACAGAAGAATTATGTCCTTGATGCACCGCTAAGTGACAGACCTATTGCAGGAGCAGATGCAGACGTTATGAACGTTTGGCTAGCTCAATATGATGACTACTTGATAGTTTAGTGCACCATGCTTAACGGCTTAGAATCGGGACTTCAAAGACGTTTTGAACATCATGGACCATATGAGATGTTCCAGGAGTTGAAGTTAATATTTCAAGCAAATACCCGAGTTGAGAGATATGAAGTCTCCAACAAGTTCTATAACTAAAAGATGGAGGAGAATCGCTCAACTAGTGAGCATGTGCTCAGATTGTCTGGGTACTACAATCGCTTGAATCAAGTGGGAGTTAATCTTCCAGATAAAATAGTGATTGACATAATTCTCTAGTCACCATCACCAAGTTAGTAGAACTTTGTGATGAACTATGATATGCAAGGGATAACGGAAACGATTCCCATGCTCTTCGTAATGCTGAAATTAATGAAGGTAGAAATCGAGAAAAACATCAAGTGTTGATGGTAGACAAGACCACTAGTTTCAAGAAAAGGGAAAAGGGCAAAAGGGGAACTTCAAGAAGAACAACAAGCAAGTTGCTGCTCAAGTGAAGAAGCCCAAGTCTGGTCCTAAGCCTGAGACTAAGTGCTTCTACTGCAAAGGGACTGGTCACTAGAAGCGGAACTGCCCCAAGTATTTGGCGGATAAGAAGGATGGCAAAGTGAACAAAGGTATATTTGATATATAGATTATTGATGTGTATTTTACTAGTGTTCGTAGCAACCCCTCATTATTTGATACTAGTTCAGTTGCTAAGTGTAGTAACTCGAAACGGGAGTTGCAGAATGAACAGAGACTAGTTAAGGGTAAAGTGACGATGTGTGTTGGAAGTGGTTCCAAGAATGATATGATCATCATCGCACACTCCCTATACTTTCGGGATTAGTGTTGAACCTAAATAAGTGTTATTTGGTGTTTGCGTTGAGCATGAATATGATTTGATTGTTTTTATTGCAATATGGTTATTCATTTAAGTAAGAGAATAAATTGTTGTTCTGTTTACATGAATAAAACCTTCTATGGTCATACACCCAATGAAAATGGTTTGTTGGATCTCGATTGTGGTGATACACATTCTCATAATATTGAAGCCAAAAGATTCAAAGTTAATAATGATAGTGCAACTTATTTGTGGCACTTCCGTTTAGGTCATATTGGTGTAAAGTGCATGAAGAAAATCCATGCTGATGGGCTTTTGGAATCACTTGATTATGAATCAGTTGATGCTTGCGAACCGTGCCTCATGGGCAAGATGACTAAGACTCCGTTCTCCGAAACAATGGAGCAAGCAACTGACTTATTGGAAATAATACATACTGATGTATGCAGTCCGATGAATGTTGAGGTTCGCGGTGGGTATCATTATTTTCTGACCTTCACATATGATTTGAGCAGATATGGGTATATCTACTTGATGAAACATAAGTCTGAAACATTTGAAAAGTTCAAAAACTATAGAGTGAAGTGGAAAATCATTGTGACAAGAAAATAAAATTTCTATGATCTGATCGCAGAGACAAATATTTGCGTTACAAGTTTGGTCTTTAATTAAAACAATGTGGAATAGTTTCACAAAATCGTGCCACCTGGAACACCACAGCATAATGGTGTGTCCGAACGTCATAACCGTACTATTATTGGATATAGTGCAATCTATGATGTTTCTTACCGATTAACGACTATAGTTTTGAGGTTATGCATTAGAGGCAGCTACATTCACGTTAAATAGGGCACCATCTAAATCCGTTGAGACGACACCATATGAACTATGGTTTGGCAAGAAACCTAAGCTGTCGTTTCTTATAATTTGAGGTTGCAATGCTTATGTGAAAAAGTTTCAACCTGATAAGCTCAAACTCAAATCGGAGAAGTGCATCTTCATAGGATACCCAAAAGAAAATGTTGGGTAGACCTTCTATCACAGATCCGAATGCAAGTTATTCATTGCTGAGAATGGATCCTTTCTAGAGAAGGAGTTTCTCTCAAAAGAAGTGAGTGGGAGGAAAGTAGAACTTGATGAGGTAACTGTACCTGCTCCCTTATTGGAAAGTAGTTCATCATAGAAATCTGTTCCTGTGACTACTACACCAATTAGTGAGCAAGCTAATGATGATGATCATGTAACTTCAGATCAAGTTACTACGAACCTCGTAGGTAAACCAGAGTGAGATCCGCACCAGAGTGGTACGGTAATCCTGTTCTGGAGGTCATGTTACTTGACCATGACGAGCCTACGAACTATGAGGAAGCGATGATGACCCTAGATTCCACGAAATGGCTTGAGGCCATGAAATTTGAGATGATATCCATGTATAAGAACAAAGTATGGACTTTGATTGACTTGCCCCAAGATCGGCGAGCCACTGAGATTAAATGGATCTTTAAGAGGAAGACGGACGCTGATAGTAGTGTTACTATCTACAAAGCTATAATTGTCGAAAAAAGGTTTTCGACAAGTTCAAGGTGTTGACCACGATGAGAATTTCTCAATCGTATCTATGCTTAAGTCTGTCCGAATCATGTTAGCTATTGCCGCATTTTATGAAATCTGGCAAATGGATAAACAAAACTGCATTCCTTAATAGGATTTATTAAAGAAGAGTTGTATATGATGCAACCAGAAGGTTTTGTCGATCCTAAAGGTACTAACAAAATATGCAAGCTCCAGCGATCCATCTATGGACTGGTGCAAGCATCTCGGAGTTGGAATATACGCTTTGATAGGTTGATCAAAGCATATAGTTTTATACAGACTTGCGGTGAAGCCTGTATTTACAAGAAAGTGAGTGGGAGCACTACAGCATTTCTGATAAGATATGTATGACATATTGTTGATGGGAGATGTTGTAGAATTATTCTGCAAAGCATAAAGGAATGTTTGAAAGGAGTTTTTTCAAAGAAAGACCTCGGTGAAGCTGCTTACATATTGAGCATCAAGATCTATAGAGATAGATCAAGACGCTTGATAAGTTTTTCAATGAGTACATACCTTGACAAGATTTTGAGGTAGTTCAAAATGGAACAGGCAAAGAAGGAGTTCTTGCATGTGTTACAAGGTGTGAAGTTGAGTAAGACTCAAAACCCGACCACGACAGAAGATAGAGAGAGAATGAAAGTCATTCCCTATGCCTCAACCATAGGTTCTATAAAGTATGCCATGTTGTGTGCCAGACCTATTGTATACCCTGCCCTGAGTTTGGCAAGGGAGTACAATAGTGATCTAGGAGTAGATCACTAGTCAACGGTCAAAATTATACTTAGTGGAATAAGGATATGTTTCTCGATTATCGAGGTGACAAAACGGATCGTCGTAAAGGGTTACGTCGATGCAAATTTTGACACTGATCCAGATGACTCTAAATCTCAATCTGGATACATATTGAAAGTGGGAGCAATTAGCTAGAGTAGCTTCGTGCAGAGCATTGCTGACATAGAAATTTGCAAAATACTTACGGATCTGAATGTGGCAGACCCGTTGACTAAACTTCTCTCACAAGCAAAACATGATCACACCTTAGTACTCTTTGGGTGTTAATCACATAGTGATGTGAACCAGATTATTGACTCTAGTAAACCCTTTGGGTGTTGGTCACATGTTGATGTGAACTATGGGTGTTAATCACATGGTGATGTGAACTATTGGTATTAAATCACATGGCGATGTGAACTAGATTATTGACTCTAGTGCAAGTGGGAGACTGAAGGAAATATGCCCTAGAGGCAATAATAAAGTTATTATTTATTTCCTTATATCATGATAAATGTTTATTATTCATGCTAGAATTGTATTAACCGGAAACATAATACATGTGTGAATACATAGACAAACAGAGTGTCACTAGTATGCCTCTACTTGACTAGCTCGTTAAACAAAGATGGTTATGTTTCCTAACCATGAACAAGGAGTTGTTATTTGATTAATGAGATCACATCATTAGGAGAATGATGTGATTGACTTGACACATTCCGTTAGCATAGCACTTGATCGTTTAGTTTGTTGTTATTGCTTTCTTCATGACTTATACATGTTCCTATGACTATGAGATTATGCAACTCCCGTTTACGGGAGGAACACTTTGTGTGCCACCAAATGTCACAACGTAACTGGGTGATTATAAAGGTGCTCTACAGGTGTCTCCGAAGGTACTTGTTGGGTTGGCGTATTTCGAGATTAGGATTTGTCACTTCGATTGTCGGAGAGGTATCTCTGGGCCCACTCGGTAATGCACATCACTATAAGCCTTGCAAGCATTGCAACTAATGAGTTGGTTGCGGGATGATGTATTACGGAACGATTAAAGAGACTTGCCGGTAATGAGATTGAACTAGGTATTGAGATACCGACGATCGAATCTCGGGCAAGTAACATACCGATGACAAAGGGAACAACGTATGTTGTTATGCGGTCTGGCCGATAAAGATCTTCGTAGAATATGCAGGAGCCAATATGAGCATCCAGGTTCCGCTATTGGTTATTGACCGGAGACGTGTCTCGGTCATGTCTAAATTGTTCTCGAACCCGTAGGGTCCGCACGCTTAAGGTTTCGATGATAGTTATATTATGAGTTTATGAGTTTTGATGTACCGAAGGAGTTCGGAGTCCCGGATGAGATCGGTGACATGACGAGGAGTCTCGAAATGGTCGAGATGTAAAGATCGATATATTGGACGACTATATTCGAATATCGGAAAGGTTCCTAGAGGTTCGGGTATTTTTCGAAGTACCGGGGAGTTACGGGAATACGGGGGAAGAAGTATATGGGCCTTATTGGGCTTTAGGGGAAAGGGAGAGGCAGGCCGCGCGCCCCCCCATTGACTAGTCCGAATTGGACTAGGGGGAGGGGCGGCGCCGCCTCCTTCCTTCTCTTCCCTCTTCCCCTTCCTTGTCTCCTACTCCTACTACTTGGAAGGACTCCTAGTTGGACTAGGAAATGGGGAATCCTACTCCCGGTGGGAGTAGGACTCCCCTAGGGCGCGCCATAGAGAGGGCCGGCCCTCCCCTCCTCCACTCCTTTATATACGGGGGCAGGGGCACCCCATAGACACACAAGTTGATCTTGAAGATCGTTCTCTTAGCCGTGTGTGGTGCCCGCCTCCACCATAATCCTCGATAATATTGTAGCGGTGCTTAGGCGAAGCCCTGTGACGGTAGAACATCAAGATCGTCACCACGCCGTCATGCTGACAGAACTCTTCCCCGACACTTTGCTGGATCGGAGTCCGGGGATCGTCATCGAGCTGAACGTGTGCTAGAACTCGGAGGTGCCGTAGTTTCGGTGCTTGATCGGTCGGGCCGTGAAGACGTACGACTACATCAACCGCGTTGTCATAACGCTTCGGCTGTCGGTCTACGAGGGTATGTAGACAACACTCTCCCCTCTCGTTGCTATGCATCACCATGATCTTCCGTGTGCGTAGGAAATTTTTGAAATTACTACGTTCCCCAACACAGGGGCATACCTATCGATCTCCTCAATGTGACCAATCGAGTTGGCTCGCAGCGCGAAGCCGCCGAACATGAAAATTTGGCCCGGGGGGGGGGATCTCCCCCGAAATAGCATCACTGTGGATGATCAAACCAGCAATCGAATCCTTCAACGACGACACAGAGGAACTCTCAATGAAAGCACCAATGTCGGTGTCAAAACTGGCAGATCTCGGGTAGGGGGTCCTGAACTGTGTGTCTAAAGATCAAAGGTAACAGGAGGCAGGGGACACGATGTTTTAGCCAGGTTCAAGCCCTCTTGATGGAGGTATGATGACCCACAAGTATACCAGATCAATTGTAGCTCTTTTCGATAAGTAAGAGTGTCGAACCCAACGAGGAGCAAAAGGAAATGACATGTAGTTTTTAGTAAGGTAGTGTCTGCAAGTGCTGAAATTGTAAGTAGCGAGTAGTTTGGTAGCAAGATAATATGTAACGAGCAAGTGACGATAATTGTAACAAGTATGCAGCAAGGTAGCCCAATCCTTTTGAGGCAAAGGACAGGCCAAAACGGTATCTTATGATAAGAAAAGCGTTCTTGAGGGTACACGGGAATTTCATCTAGTCACTTTTAGCATATTGGTTTAATTTGTGTTCGCTACTTTGATAATTTGATATGTGGGTGGACCGGTGCTTAGGTGATCTTCTTACTTGAACAAACCTCCTACTTATGATTAACCCTCCTGCAAGCATCCGCAACTACGAGAAAAGTATTAAGGATAAATCCTAACCATAGCATTAAATTCTAGGATCCAATCAGTCCCTTACAGAATAGTGCATAAATTGGGGTTTAAGTTTCTTTCACTCTCGAAACCCACCATCTATTTACTACTCCACTATGCATTCCCTTAGGCCCAAATATGGTGAAGTGTCATGTAGTCAACGTTCACATGACACCACTAAGGGAATCACAACATACATACTATCGAAATATCGAACACATATCAAATTCACATGATTACTTGCAACATGATTTATCCCACGACCTCAAGAACAATGGTAACTACTCACAAACAACAAACATGCTCATGATCAAAGGGGTATTCATATGCATAATGGATCTGAACATATAATCTTCCACCAAATAAACCATATAGTAATCAACTACAAGATGTAATCAACACTACTAGTCACCCCTAGCAACAATCTATAGTTCCGATAACAAGATAGAATATAAGAGATGAACTAGGGTCTGAGATGAGATGGTGCTAGTGAAGATGTTGATGGAGATTTCCCTCCCCAAGATGGAGAGTTGTTGGTGATGATGATGACGACAATTCCCCCTCCGGGAGGGGAGTTCCCCCAGGAGAATCGCTCCGCTGGAGGGCAAAAGTGCTCCTGCCCAAGTTCCGCCTCGAGGTGGCGGCGCTCTGTCCCGAAAGTATTATTATGATTTTTTCTTGGTCAAAACCACTTATATGCAGAAAAAGGGCACCGGAGGTGGGCCGAGGAGGCCACAACCCACCAGGGCGCGCCAGCGGGGCCTGGCGCGCCCAGGTGGGTTGTGCCCACCTGGTGGCCCCCTCTGGTACTTATTGGCTCCAATATTTCATATATATTCCATAAAAATCTCCGTAAAGTTTCAGCCCATTTGGAGTTGTGAAGAATAGGTGGCCTGACGTAGCTTTTCTAGGTCCAGATTTCCAGCTGCCTGAATCCTCCCTATTGGTGTGTACCTTGCTAATTATGAGAGAAAAGGCATTAGAATTACTCCAAAAAGCATTATTATGGATAAAAACATTGTAAATAACTGTAATAAAACATGATGCAAAATGGGCGTATTGGCTCCCCCAAGATTAGACCTCGCTTGTCCTCAAGCGAAAACCGGAATCGAAAAACATGTCCACATGCTTTGAGAGAGAGGTGTCGATAAAAATAAGATACAGACGTAGAGGCATCATGTTGATTATTATAATAGCAACAAGATTTAACAAAGGACTTTTGTCATAGAGCTTTCATCATATACTTCCTATGAATAAGTAATAGTTCATCACACAATCGAAGTATAAAGAAAAAACTTTATTAGAAACCAACAAACTATGTTTTCAGTCAGCTTTGCAACTACAATTCATCATTTTTTCAGGAAGAGTCACATGTTGGAGCCTTTAAAGCAAGTCCACATACTCCACCATCATATAGTCTTCTATGATTGCTAACACTCACCTTGTACCCATGAACAAAACGTTTCAATCGGAGACATAGAAATATAGGGGCTTATAATTTCGCCTCCCAACATTCTCACCTCAAGGGTGATGTCAACAATAATAACTCATGCTGTCTATATTCAACTGGACATATGTGCCTAGATCTTTCCTCACCACATGATGCTTGGCAAAGGAGAGAATAAAAAGGAATAGAAGGAAAACTTTGACTCTTTGCATAAAAGTAAAGGATAGGCCCTTCGCATAGATAAGCAGAGGTTGCCATGCGCTTATTTGTTTTTATGCTCAACCCCTTAGTGCAAAAGAACGTCATGTTACATTGCCCCTTAAGATGACAACCTTTATTATGCAGTCTGTCGCTTTTATTCGTTGTCATCCAAGTTCGTGCAATGCTCAATTTTCTCTTGTACTAAAAGATCTCACATATTTAGAAGCAATTTTTATTGGCTTTTTGCACCGATGACAACTTACTTAAGGGATCTTGTTCAATCCCTAGGTAGGCATGGTGGACAATTGAAAAGGATTTGGGTTTAAGGGTGTTTGGATGCACAAGTAGTATCTCTACTTAGTACAGAATTTTTGGCTAGCAAAGATAGGGGGCAAGCATCACATGTTAAAGGATCTATGACAATATGACTTCTATGTTAATATAAACACACATAAACCATTAAGTTGTCTTCCTTGTCCAACGTCAACAATTTTGGCATATAATATTTTGATGAGGGCTCAGAATCACAAAAGATTTCTAGGATAGTATATCTATATGTGAATCTTCTCTTCCCTTATTAATTCTTTTATGAGTTGCATCATTGACTAATGCTATGTTTGTCAATCTCTAATAAAATTTTCTTACCTATACTTTCCCTTATGTGGTGCTATCACCTACCATAGGATTAGTATATAATCTTATTGACTTATTTCCCTTCTCTTATTTTTATTTCATTTCTATTTTTCTTTCCTTATTATTTCTTTTATTTAGTATTTCTTTTATTTATTTGCAATATGAAAGTAAAGAAAGCAAAAACTAAAACTAACTTTATTATATGGCTTGCACACGATTACAAGGATATCTCACTAAGAAAACTTTCAAATAAGAAAGGATTGAACTAAAATTTATTTTATCTAAAAGCAAAATATTGAACTAAGATAAATAAAAGCAAAAAGATAGTGGGATGGTACGGTACCAGGGCACCTCCCCCAAGCTTGGCGGAAGCCAAGGGGAGTGCCCATACCCGATACTCAGTTCTCCTTTGGTGGTGAAGAAGGTGATGGTGGTGATGAAGCGATCTTGTCTTTAAGGGCCAAGAGATCCTGCAACCGACGGATGACTCTCCGAAGATAGATGATATGCTCTTGATGCAGAATATTTTCGCGAGTGAGACACTTATTTTGTATGCGAACCAATTCAGAAGCACGAAAAGCTTTAATCTCAGCCTGAGTAAGGTAACTAAGACATGATTTAAGGATATCTTCCTCCTCCTCCTCCTCGGCCAACAGTGCTTGTGTTGATATCGGGGATGGATCCACGGTAGTTTCCTTGCTCTTTGCCTCCTTTGATAGCGTCCGTGGGCTCCTCCCTCTTTGTCTCGATCTTCTTCATCCAAGCTTCTTCGTCCATGTGTTGTGAGGAACATGAAGACATCATGCCCAGCTTGACAAATCTGACCAGGAACAACAAGAAAAGAGAAAAGAAGATTTTCTCTGCCATACGGTGGTTAATGGGTTCGGGAAGTACATATAGATTTTTTTTGTCTTGGAGGATAAGCATATGGAAGGAAAATGGAGTACGGGAGGTCTCCCAGGTGGGCACAACCCACCTGGGCGCGCCAGGCTTGTCTGGAGCGCCCTGGTGTATTTTTCCCACCAGGGGATGCTTCCTGGGTGTTTCTTTATTTCCAAAATTTTAAAATAATCCAAAACTGATAAAATATATTTTTGCAGATTTTTCGGAGTACGTTTACTTACCCTATCACGTAAGTCCTTATTTTGATGATTCTGGAGTGTTCTGGAAGGACTCTTTTATGTGTTCTTCTGGTGTCAAAGTTTGGGTAATATTGCTTTCAACATTAATAGGCGTACCTAACATATAATGCTTTATTCGTTGTCCATTGAAAACCTTCGGGTTAGTACCTTCGGAATTATTTATTTTGATGGCACCGGACCGGTAAACCTCCTTAATGACATAGGGGCCTTCCCATTTGGAGAGGAGTTTCCTGCAAAGAATCTGAAATGAGAGTTGTACAAAAGAACGTATACTCCGACTTTAAACTCATGTTTTTCAATTCTTTTCTCATGCCATCTTTTAACTTTTTCTTTGAATAATTTTGCATTTTCATATGCTTGGGTTCTCCATTCATCTAATGAGCTTATATCGAATAACCTCTTTTCACCGGCAAGTTTGAAATCATAATTGAGTTCTTTAACAACCCAATATGCTTTATGTTCAAACTCAAGAGGCAAATGAGAAACCTTCCCATAAACCATTTTATAAGGATACATACTCGTAGGATTTTTATATGCTATCCTATAAGCCCAAAGTGCATCATCTAATTTCTTAAACCAATTCTTCCTGGACGTATTGACAGTCTTTTCAAAAATTATTTTTATTTCTCTATTGCTAAGTTCAACTTGACCACTAGACTGAGGGTGATAGGGTGATGCAATTCTATGGTTAACATCATATTTAGCAAGCATTTTACGGGAAGCACCATGAATAAAGTGTGAACAACCATCAGTCATTAGATATCTAGGGACTCCAAACCTTGGGAAAATAACTTCCTTAAGCATTTTAATATAGGTGTGGTGATCAGCACTACTAGTTGGAATAGCTTCTACCCATTTAGTAACATAATCAACATCAACCAAAATATGTGTATACCCATTAGAGGAAGGAAAAGGTCCAATGTAATCAATTCCCCAAACATCAAAAGGTTCAACAGCAAGTGAATAATTCATAGGCATTTCTTGACGCTTACCGATATTACCTATTCTTTGACATTCATCACAAGATGAGACAAACTTACGATCATCCTTGAGGAGAGTAGGCCAATAAAATCCAGACTGCAATACCTTGTGAGCAGTTCTATCTCCAGCATGATGTCCTCCATAAGCTTGGGAGTGACATTTCTGTAGGATTTGTCCCTGTTCATGCTTAGGTACACAACGTCTAATAATACCATCTACTCCTTCTTTATAAAGATGTGGGTCATCCCAAAAGTAATGTCTTAAATCATAGAAGAATTTTTTCTTTTGCTGATACGTAAAGCTAGGTGGAGAATATTTAGCAACAATGTAATTAGCATAGTCAGCATACCAAGGAGTACTATTAGCAACATTTATTGCAGCAAACTGCTCATTAGGAAAACTATCATCAATAGGACCTGGGTCATCAAGCACATTTTCAAGCCTAGACAAGTTATCAGCTACGGGGTTCTCAGCTCCTTTTCTATCAATAATATGCAAATCAAATTCTTGTAACAAGAGAACCCAACGAATAAGTCTAGGTCTGTGTGAACAGTTACATTAGAATCAACAATATAAGGTCTAAACATAACACAAGCAAACACCACTACTAAGAATTCTTTTTCAGTAGTAGCATAATTTCTTTGTGCACTGTCTAGAGTTTTATTAGCATAATGAATAACATTCAATTTCTTATCAACTCTTTGTCCTAGAACAACAACAACAACATAATCACTAGCATCACACATAATTTCAAAAGGAAATTTCCAATCAGGTGGTTGAACTATAGGTGAAGAAATTAAAGCTTTCTTGAGTGTTACAAAGGCTTCAAGACAATCATCATCAAAAACAAAAGGAATATCCTTTTGCAAAACATTAGTGAGTTTCCTAGTAATTCTAGAAAAGTCTTTGATAAATCTCCTATAGAAACCAGCATGACATAGGAAACTACGAATACCTTTGATGTCCTCGGGACATGGCATTTTCTAAATAGCATCAACCTTAGCTTGGTCCACTTCAATACCTTTTTCAGAAATTTTATGACCCAAGACAATGCCTTCATTTACCATAAAGTGACACTTCTCCCAATTCAAGACAAGATTTGTATGTTCACATCTCTGCAAAACTCGATCAAGATTGCTTAAACAATCGTCAAATGACTTCCCATAAACAGAAAAGTCATCCATGAAAATCTCAACAATCTTTTCAATATAATCACAGAATATAGCCATCACACATCTTTGAAAGGTAGCAGGTGAATTACATAAACCAAAAGGCATATGTCTATAAGCATAGGTTCCAAAAGGACAAGTAAAAGTGGTCTTTTCTTGATTAGGTTGAGAAACAGGTATTTGAGAGAAACCAGAATATCCATCAAGGAAGAAAAAATGTGTGTACTTAGATAATCTTTCAAGCATTTGGTCAATGAAAGGCCAAGGGTGATGATCTTTTCTAGTTGCTGTATTTAATTTTCTGAAATCAATTACCATTCTATAGCCTATAACAATTCTTTGTGGAATATGTTCATTCTTATCATTAGGAAAAACAGTTGTACCTCCTTTCTTTGGGACACAATGAACAGGACTTACCCATCTACTATCAGCTATAGGATAGATTATACCTGCTTCCAGAAATTTTAATATTTCCGTTCTTACCACCTCTTTCATCTTCGGATTTAACCGATGTTGGTGATCAACAACTGGTTTAGCATCAGGTTCCATGTTAATTTTGTGCTGACATAGAGTGGGACTAATGCCCTTTAGATCATCAAGAGTATATCCAATAGCAGCTCGGTGCTTCCTTAGAACTTTCAATATTTTTTCTTCTTCATGTTCTGAAAGGTTAGCACTAACAATAACAGGATATATCTTCTTTTCATCAAGGTAAGCATATTTCAAAGTGTCTGGCAATTGTTTTAATTCAAACACAGGATCACCTTTAGGTGGAGGAGGACCTCCTAGAGTTTCAATAGGCAAATTGTGTTTAAGTAAAGGACGTTTTTCGAAGACAATATTATATATTTCATTTCTTTCATGCATATGTAAATCATTCTCATGGTCTAGCAAGTATTGCTCTAAAGGACCAGTAGGTGGCACAACAATAGAAGAAAGACTAATGAATTCATCCTTACTAGGCAATTCTTTTTCATGATAATTTCTACTAAACTTGGAAAAATTAAACTCATGAGACTCATCACTAAAGCTAACTTCCACAGTTTGTTTCTGGCAATCTATCCTAGCATTAACTGTGTTCAAGAAAGGTCTACCAAAGATAATGGGACATAATTCATCATGTGTAGTACCAAGAACAAGAAAATCGGTGGGTGTAAGGATCGAGAAGAGGTGTCTAGAGCAGGGGGTGAATAGACTTTAACTAAGAAAAGTTGCAGTTTTTAACTTCTTTAGGTTTAAGTAGAGTTTTAGCACAAGTTTAATACATATCAAGCAAGGATGACAAGAGTATATGAGCAGCGGAAAGTAAAGCATGCAAGTTGCAAGAATGTAAAGGGATGGGATTGGAGTGTGCAAACGAAATTGGAGACACATCTTATCAGGGGGAGGCAATGAGAGATCTTTCTACTACTAATGCACTTGCTGCTGTCAACACTTTGTCTAGAGCAACTGTCATTGCACCACAAACTCTACTTCCCGATGAGAAGGGCAAGGAAGATGTCCCAATCCCACATGTTGGCACATCTACAGATCCTAATAATAAAGAAGGACTTGACCTCTGGATTAAGCATTTTGCACCAGCAAAACAAGGAGCTGCAAACACTTTCAAAATTGAAATACCAGTAAGTTGGTTCAACTTCATACTACATTTGTTGTTGACTCCTGATAAGTTTGGTTGGACAATGCACTTGCTAAAGTCTGATGTGTGGAAAATATTGACTGCCAATTTTAAACAAGAGGAAACTATGCCCTTTCATATATCTGATGGATGTTCTACTTCCCAGGCACCAACTTGCAAAGATTTCCTCCTGGGGCAGGGTAAGGAAAATGAAGGTGTTAGTCTAGCAGCTCACTCTTCTAGTGGGGCAGGCAGTCCTCTACAACAAGTCTCCCCAAACAAATATCTTCCACTGGGGGAGGCTATTTCAAGGAAGAGATGGGAGAAGGAGCCTCTGGTTGAAACTGAGGTAAGAAGGAGTGACAGGATTAAGAAAGATAATATGGGTTATAGAAGAAAATCTTGTGATGTTAAATCCTATTTGCCATGTAATGCAATCCAACCAGTTATTCAGAATTCTGTGCTGAAAAACCTAACTAAGTCTTTCTGTAAGGTTGCTGAGGATGAACTTCAAGGCAAGCTGTCCAAGAAGCCTAAAAAGAAGGGGCAGGAAGAGGTGGCCAAGGTTTCCAAGGCCACTGAGCAGGACTGTAATACAAAGATTGTCTGATGATGACAAGACCACGCCAGAAGAGCTGGAATAGCAGATTGTCTTGATGTTCTCTTTTGGAATGTGCTTTCTTTATGTTTGTAGAAAATCCTAAGTTCAGAACTTGTTCCATAGTGCATGATTATCCAGAAAGATATCTTTTGTTCCTTGTCTGTAATGGATTGGTGTGTAAATTGTGGTGCCCTTTTCTGGGAATGACATGTGATATTCCTCCTATAATTAATGCTCTGCTTATGCATTACTTGTTGCTCTGGCATGGGCTTCATTTAAATCATGTGCAATGCTTGTATGCTGGGACTACTTGTTTTGCAACTGCTATAGCTATGATTCAAAGTAAAATCAACTATTGGGATAGACACCAGGAATTGGACCTGGGTGTACAAGGACACACACTTCTGGGTTTTAATGAATAACAATAGAACCTAGAATATACTGAACTGGAATGTGAGAGGTATTAATTCTTCAGATAAGTGGCTAGCTATAAGGCAAAAAGTGGAAGAGAGTGCTGCTGGTATTGTGTGTTTGCAGGAAACAAAGAGAGAGTTCTTTGATTTAACATATATACATAAGGTATGCCCACAGAGATTCAATAAATTTGAATACTTACCCTCCATTAGGGCATCTGGTGGCATCCTCACTGCTTGGAATGGAGCTTTATTTACTGGAGAGTTGATGTTTCAAAATAATTTTTCTCTATCCATTCAGTTCACTTGCAACACTTCCTCCAAGTCTTGGATTCTCACAAACATCTATGGGCCTTGCAATCAGGAAGACAAGATTGAGTTCATTGAATGGTTTGGAAATATTCAAATGCCTAGGGATGTGGACTAGATTATCATGGGTGATTTTAACTTCATTAGAAAACCTGAAGACAGAAATAAACCTGGAGGTGATGTTAATGAAATGCTCATGTTTAATGAAGCTATCAGTGAACTGGGATTGATTGAACTACCCCTCAAAGGCAGATAATTCAGTTGGAGTAACATGCAGGACAGCCCCCTTCTTGAGAAGTCAGATTGGTTTTTCACATTTGCTGCTTGGATGACCAGCTATCCAGATTCTATTGCTCTACCCATGCCTAAACCTATTTCTGACCACCTTCCCTGTATGATAAAAATTGGCACAAATATTCCAAAGTCAAAAGTGTTCAGGTTTGAAAATTATTGGCTAAACCAGAGCTCCTTCCAGCAAGTGGTTCATGATGCTTGGAACATCCCAGTGGGCCACACTGATTGTGCAAAGAAGATTAATGCAAAGTTCAAGAATGTTAGAAGAGCACTAAAGCTATGGGCTAAATCCCTAACTTGTCACAAGAAGTAGATTGCAGAGTTGAATGATGTTATTTTCCTTTGGGACTTAATTGAGGAATACAGGGATTTGTCAGTGTTTCAAACAAATTGCAGAAACATGCTGAAGGAATTCTTATTAACAGTGCTCAACAATCAGAAAATCCATTGGAAACAAAGAGGGAAAATTAAAGCGGTAAAGTTTGGGGATGAGAACACAAAATTCTTTCACACAAAAGCCTCTATTAACCACAGACACAATCAAATTGCTATGCTGGTAAACAAGGACCAAGTTGAAGTCACTGATCATGAAGGAAAGGCAGCAATACTATGGGATGCATTTAAGAGTAGATTGGGACAGTCCAATGGGCATTCTATGCACTTTAATCTGAATGACTTGTATGAAAACACAGTGGATCCACACTTATTCATTGATTCGGAGGAACCTTTTAATCAGGAAGAAATTGAGGATGTGGTCAACAATTTGCCAAATGATAAATCACCAGGCCCAGATGGTTTTAATAATGAGTTCCTCAAGAATTGTTGGGATATAATCAAATCAGATGTCATTGAACTTATTATGGCTTTCCATGCTGGGAATGTCAATCTTGAGAGTATCAATTCATCTTTCATAACTCTAATCCCTAAAAAAGAAGTGCCACTTACTCCAAACGACTTTAGACCAATTTCTCTGCTTAATGGAGTGCTCAAAATCATTACAAAACTTATGGCTAATAGATTGCAAAGGGTTATTCTGCAGATGGTGCATATCAATCAATATGGCTTCCTCAAGGACAGGGCGATACAGGACTGCTTAGGATGGGCTTATGAATATATTCACCAATGCCACAAGTCCAGGGAGGAAATTTTAGTTATTAAACTGGATTTTGAAAAGGCTTTTGATACAATTGAACATGAAGCAATATTTGACATTTTGAAAGCCAAAGGTTTTGGTGATAGATGGATTTCCTGGATGAAAGTTCTTTTTTCAACAGCCTCTTCTTCTATCTTGCTGAATGGAGTCCCAGGGAAAAAAATTTACATCAAAAGAGGAGTAAGACAGGGAGACCCATACTCTCCTCTAATTTTTGTACTTGCAGCTGACCTATTGCAATCTATTCTTAACAAAGCAATGAGGCTAAACTTACTCTCTACACTGCTACAAGTGAACTCCTGCCCCCATTTCCCAATTGTGCAGTATGCAGATGACACTCTGGTGATTATGCAAGAAGATACTAGGCAACTCTTCTGTCTGAAGGCCTTACTAAACACTTTTGCTTCTGCAACAGGGCTTAAAGTGAATTTTGGGAAGTCATTTCTGGTTCCTCTAAACATCAATGAAGACAGGATTGAATTATTTACAAACACATTACAATGTGCCAGAGGACATTTCCTTTTCACTTACCTTGGCCTTCCTTTGGGAATATACAAACCCACTGTGGAACAATGCTTACTTCTTGTCAACAAGATTGCAAAAAGATTGGCAGGTATTTCTATTTTCATGACCCATGCAGGAAAGTTGCTGCTGGTCAAATCAGTGCTCACTTCTTTGTCAGTATTTTTCATGAGCTGTCTGGATATCCCTATCACAATAAAGAAACAGATAATAAAATACCTAAGACACTGTCTTTGGAGAGGCCCTGACATGGAAGACCGCATGCCTGCTTTAGTAGCTTGGCACACTGTGTGCATACCTAAAGATCATGGAGGTCTAGGTATTTTGGATATATATATACCCATAACAACCCTACTTATGAAGAATTTGCATAAATTTTTCAACAGACATGATATACCATCGGTCAACTTGATATGGGAAAGTTACTACAGTGATGGGAAATTGCCAGGTGACAGCATGGTGGGTTCTTTTTGGTGGAAATCCAACTTAGCTCTTATGGATCATTACAAAGCTATTGCTAGATGCAATGTGGGAGATGGGGTCAGTGCTTCTTTTTTGGGATGATCTATGGCAGCAGGCAGTACTCAAACACAAGTTCCATCATCTATACTCCTTTGTGAGAAATCCACAGTTGAACGTACAACATGTATTACAGACAGAATACCTTCAGGATCTTTTCTTCCTTCCATTGACAATAGAGGCATATGAGGAATTCTTAGAAATGGAGGACATTTGCATCTCTATGAGGCAATTTGAATTCCTGGGATCTTTAGACACATGGAGTTACATTTGGGGAAATGAACTATACTCACCCATCAAAGCATATAAAGTGTTAATAGGTCACAAGCAAAATCATCCTCACTTCAACTGGATTTGGCAAAGCTCATGTCAGCCAAAACATAAAGTATTTTTTTGGCAACCGCTTCATGACAGAGTTAATACAAGAAACCTGCTTAGAAGGAAGAATTTTGTGTTGGAAGCATACAACTGTGCGGTTAGTGACTGTCAACAAGAAGAAACACTTCATCATCTTTTTTGGGGATGTCCCTTTGTACAACAATGTTGGGAGTTTATTTGTCCAACAAGAACACCAAACCTGCCAGTGCTGGAAGCATTCCAAGATCTAAAGGACAAACTAAATTACCCCTTTTACATGGAGATCATCATTCTTGGATCTTGGGCCATCTGGATAACCAAAAACAATAAATTTTTTGAAAGCATTGCACCATCTTTTCAAGGATGGAAGTTCATTTTCCTGGAGGAGCTCAAGCTTTTAAGGTTCAGAATGAAGAAAAAACATGAGAGACAATTCACTCTTTGGCTTGAGGCCCTGTTGTAATTTTCTTGTTTTCTTAGCCTAGTTCTTTCTTTCTTTCTATTTCTTTCTTTCTTTTTCTCTTCCCTATTTCTTTCTCTTTCTCTGGGCTTATCTCAAGCCTTTAAGACTACTTGTTACTATGCTCTATAATTATAAAAATTGCAGTGGGGTTTTACCCTACTGTTTATAGTCAAAAGAAATTGGAGACACAGAGATTTTTGGCGTGGTTCTGATAGGTGGTTCTATCGTACATCCACATTGACGGAGACTTCAACCCATGAAGGGTAACAGTTGCTCGAGTCCACGGAGGGCTCCACCCATGGAGGGTCCACGAAGAAGCAACCTTGTCTATCCCATCATGGCCGTCGCCAACGAAGGACTTGCCTCACTCGGGTAGATCTTCACGAAGTAGGCGATCTCCTTGCCCTTACAAACTCCTTGGTTCAACTCCACAATCTTGACGGAGGCTCCCAAGTGACACCTAACCAATCTAGGAGACACCACTACAAAAAAAGACACATCCGTGACGTTTTGGGCCGAACAATTTTTTTCTGTCATACATATGACACTTCTATGACGATAGTTGTGACAAAACCCGGTATCATCATAGATGTGGTGGGCTCCGACTTCTATGACAAAAAATCATGACAGAAAATGGGCTTTTCGTCCTGGGCGGGCCGGAGACGCAGTTGCATGACATTCTTTGGGCCATCCATGACGGAAAAAACCGTGGTAGAAGCGAGGTGGAGGAAAATTTCAGGGAGTTCCCGGATAGGGTGGGAGGTCGGGGGCCGAGCGATGCGCGTTTCTCTCGTACACGTACGCGTGTGTGTGCGAGGCGTTGGCTCTAACTGAACCCGAGCGAGGCCTTGGGCTCTAACTGAACCCGAGCGATTGCACTGCAGGCTACGCGTTACTGAATCCGAGCGATCGATCAATGGCTGTTAACTGAACCAGATCGAGCGATTCCTTCGCTACTGCTGCTAACTGAAGCCGATCGATGGGATGAACAGTGAGCGTTGCGGGGGGGTTTGGATGAACAGTGAGCGGTGGTGTTGCCTCTGGATGAACAGGACCCCGTGGTGTGGTGGAGGGCTGGATGAACAGTAGACTGTGGAGGGGTGGATGAACAGGACCCCGTGGTGTGGAGGGCTAGATGAACAGTAGACGGTAGAGGGGTGGTTGAACCGGACCCCGTGGTGTGGAGGGCTGGATGAACAATAGACGACGGAGGGGTGCCCATGGAGGGGTGGTTGAACAGGACCCCGTGGTGTGGAGGGCTGGATGAACAGCAGACAGTGGAGGGGTGGTTGAACAGTAGCCGGTGGAGTAGCGCGCGGTGGAGGCTGGATGAACAGGAGCCCGTGGAGGCTGGATGAACAGGAGCCCATGGAGGCTGAAGGAGGTCGACGGTGGAGATGAACAATATCCCGTGGAGTCCCTTTTTGCGGTACGCCACATCCCTCCCGATGAACAGGACCCCCGTTTCGACCGTAGCGCTCCAACACAAGTCCGTTTCGTCCGTTTTGCGGTACGCCACACCCCTCCCGATCAACAGGACCCCGTTTCGACCGTAGGAGGTCCGTTTCCTCCGTTTTGCGGTACGTCAGACCCCTCCCGATGAACAGGATCCCGTTTCGAACGTGGCCAGTCGAACACAAGGCCGTTTCCTCCGTTCTGCGGTACGCCAGGCCTCGTTTCCATCGCCTGTTCCGTCCAAGCCCTCCCGATGAACACGACGCATTCTTTGCCTCCCCATGAACATGACACATTCCTTTGCCTCCTCATGAACACGACGCATTCCGTTGCCACCCCATGAACACGATGACGATGCTGTTTCTCCGTTCCGACCCAGCCATGTACACGAGCCCTGGCCGTATGTATGCGCGAGTAGGCGTTCGAGACCCCGCCCGTATGTACACATACGTAGCCGTATTTTATTTCTTGCACCCTAGCCGCTGTACGTACGTGTAAATGCTACGTGCACGCCTCTACTACGACACGTGCGCGCCTCTACATCGACCAGTATGTACGTACCCGTTCGCGACCAGAATGACAACGCTACGTACGCTTCGACCAGGTGGGTCCCGACTGTCAGGCACTTCCTTGCCTGTGAAGATGTAGCTGGTCGGTCCCAACAGTCAGGGGGTGAATCGTTTTTTTTTTGCCCGAACGCACTTCCTTGCGTGCGAAGATGTAGCTAGTGGGTCCCAGCAGTCAGGGGGAAACGTTTTTTTTCATGAAATACAGTGGCCCGTCCGGTGGGTCCCAGCTGTCATGTGGAGGAATCATTATTTTCCGCGTAATAAGTAGGCACTTCCTTGGGGCGGCCGTGGACCCAGCTGTTAGCCTCTCCACGTACATTCCACGTCCGATGGAAGTCGTTCCTTGACCTCATTGACCACGCCGTGCCAAGAGCACCACGGCGGTGGACGACGGCGAGGCCTAGGAAGGGGACGACACGGAGGCAGTGAAGACTCGACAGTTGTTTCCCACACGGAGGGGAGTACGACTGTACGAGGGTTTATTGGTTCGTCTGCCGTCGCCGGAGAATAACAGCAGGTGTGGGTGAGTAGAGGGATGGCTAGGCCAGCGATGGGAGTACGGTCGGGCGGTGAGGCCTGCGCGGCAGCACAGCCGACCGGAAGGAGAAGGGAGCAGGCAGTCCCACCGGCGCTTGTTTGAACGGCTGGAGCAGGAAGAGCAGATATTGAAGAAGCATGACGGCCGTTGGATGGACATCCAACAATCAGTGCTTGTGCGTCAACCTTTTTTTAGGAAAGTCTCAAATCTGTGGAAAACAGCATACAGCCCATCTGCCATTATCTATCTATCTATCTATATATATATATATCCTACCTATACTAATTTGTGACTTCCTAAAAATTCTCACGTTAATTAGTAATTATGAGCCGTTAATCTGGTGGGGCCGAGTTATTACAACGTAGATCCACCCATATAATTCTGGGGTTATTACTTGATTGAAAAAAAAACGATCAAAGGCCCATAATCAGTTGTCGGTTGTAAAAATAGAATCCACCAAAGTCACGACCCTATTACTACTCCACCGGTTCTTCCTTTCCTTATCAATCCATCTAAAAAAAGCAATCTATATCTCTTTTTTTTCTGACACAGGTCTCCATCTTCTTTCTTAAAAGAAAACAATTTTATCTCCATGGTTACTTCTTTCCATAAACAGAATCCCGGTTGACCCATGCACGTCTCCTCTTATTTATTTGTGGCCGTCAATCATATTTTCCTGGTGTGTAGGGAAAAGTAGACGATCTCCTTCCAGTGCCTGTACTTTGCCATCGTGATATTCCATTAGCATCTACTGCGAATCTCTCCCTGAAGCTTCTCCTCCACTTTTCATCAATTCCGTCTTAGCCATCTCCTCATCTGACAACAATTGCGATGTTTTCCCTCCATCCTTCTCCCTCTACACGATGCCCCTCTGCACGTTCTTCCCCAGTTCCTGAGGGGAGCAGTATTGTTAGCAGATGGAGATGACATGGAGATTTGGTGCACCTCCAGCAAAGAGTCGATTGGCCTATAATGCCACCAACATAATAAAGATTCTTATTTTCTTCTTGATTTGTTTGTATATGACAACAAAATTGGGTTCGAATTTCTTCTGGTTTGGATCCAAGTTGTTTTTCCGGCATAGGCAATTAATTTTTCCATCCAGATGGTGCCACTTGCACGTTCTTCATGCCTCGGTTCCTGCCAGGAGCAGCATGGTTCAGAAGATGGAGAAGAGATGAAGGCTTGGTGTACCTGCAGCAAGAAGCGGATGGGCCTAATGCCTCCAATGTAATAACTATCCTTATTCTGTTCTTCATTTGTTTGCACGTGACAGAAAAATTAGGTTGGGAATAGCAAGTTGTTTTTCTCGCATAAGGATGTAATTTTGGAGGTAAATATTACCCTGTCTGCTTACATTTGATAATTGCTCATATTATTGTCAGAAGCAACGAAGCACTATGGTGGATTGTCGCTTGAGAAGTTGTGCATATGTCCAAGGCCGCAAGGGAGCCAGACTGCAGAAAGGTTCTCTTCCATATATATTCTTTAATTTCTTTCACTTGCCATATTTCTCTCTAGGGGATGTTAATATGGCATATGATTTTCCCTTTTGAAGCTCTTTGATAATGTAGGTATGAGGCTATGAACCTATGAGCGATACCTGAAACTTCTATTTTTAAGTGTTAATTCGCTAATTGGGAATTTGGAGCCGCTTGACGTATATGTGTTCATGAGTTCTCGGACGCCATCGGCAGCGTGTGGGTATGCACGTCGGCCTCCATGTGGCTGCAGACGCCACGCCCGCTCAACGAGTCTCTGACTTCCGGTGGCCACCACCGGGAGTGGCCAATGTGTTCCCAAAGCATGGCCAGGACGCCAAGTACCTTCGTACAGATAGGTTGGGCAAGCTCGAGCGCATAAATTTAACATTGTGCTGCTGCAAAGGAGTACGCCGGCATCAGCAAGAACGAGGTTATCTTCTTTTAACTTAAGCGAGGAGGAGGCGCGGTAGGGCGGTGACGACTCGGCATTCCGGACCGGCCACGGTGAGCGGCAGATCCCTAGAAAACCCTCACTGTTTTTTTGTTCATGGAATTGACTATCACATGCAACTCAATCTGAATGGCTGTCGTAAGTAGCAACACACAAGCTACATAATTAGTTGAGGCAAGGACGAGACACAGTAGTGGAAGGAAAGATATCGCAGGGCAAGGCATGCAAGACTATAAGAGTTAAACAAGAAAGTGCTGCTGATCGCCATGACGAATGGTAAGAGTCAATGAATGGATTGATCATGTTAATAAGGAAATATCTGAAATTTAAATGTCACTTGAATTTTTTTTGTAACAGGCCATGGCTATCATTGATGAATTATATGGTCGTACTGCCCACAAGAGAAGTCCATATTATATAGTCAGGATTTCTGCTCTTAATTTGATCCATAAAATGTAAAGCTCGAGCTTATTTCAGCCAATGGTTGTGTTGGAACTTAGATATACCCAGGAAATAAACTTAGCCTTCACTGATTGTGCATAATAGAAGTACTCGCTACACTAAATGTAGAATTGCCGAAATCTCTCCTAAAATCAAGATATGTAAAGAGAATTTGCACCGTGCAGTTATTTCTAAGTAGTGGCTGTGGATGATACTCAATAATATTTTCTTTTAAGTTAAATGAGTGGCAAATTTAAAGCGTTCTAAGATGTGTGTGGTATGAACATCTATAGCTCTTTGACTAGCTCCCGTGATTGGTGAGTTTTCATGCTATTTCTAAAAAAAATCTGCTTTTAATCCTGTAGGGCTTTCACATGTATACTTTTGCACTTGACTTGATGTGGCAGAATGATTTTTTTTGTGTGAGATATAGTAATGTTTATCATCTACATGGGTAGAATTCTTTCTAGCAAAAGTGTGATCTAAATTGCTAGACATATTTTAGTAGTAATGTTCTTTGATAATTTTTCCATATTTATCGATCTTAGTACATGCAAAATTTCAATTCATAAAATTAAGATGGTATAGAAACTCATGAGTAATGACTAAGATTGGAAATGACCATATTTTGCATCACAAATTAAATGTCAAGCATATTTTGTCATGAAAATCATATACTAATATAAGGTAATATTATATTATTCAGAACCCTGTAAGCACCCAGGAGTTATAACAAAGCTCGAGGACATGGAAAAGTTGGTAAATAAATGCATTACCAATCAGCCAGTTAAAAATGTTGACTGGTACTGGCATAAATAATATGATAGAATGAGCTTTTAACAAAAAACTTACTGTGAAATTATGTTGGTGTAGTTTAAAAACAAATCATTTTTTCCCTAATAAACACAACTACATCTGTTACAGATAGAGTATTTTGATAAAATAATTTAAGGACCTTCTCTAACATGCACATTTATATTTTATAGAATATGTTATGTAGTAATTCAAAATCATTAATGAAATCTTAGACTAGCCCGTGCGATTGCACGGGTTGTCGACTAGTTTCTAATAATTTACATCCCATTTGCTAATTCTTAAGGTTTTTTTGCAGCCCATATTCTTTTTGGTAGTATTACAGCCCATATTGTGGCAATGGTTAAAAAATTATACGAAATTTTGCATATTTCGGTGCGGTCCGAACTGTTTTTAATCCCGAAATTTCGACTCACATTCAAACTGATTTTAAAAATAAATGTATATCAATATAAAGTCCAACAAATTCTCCACGCATAAAATTAATGTAATTTAAAATCTTAAAATGAAAAAAAAAGATATTTGAAACTAATTGCCGGTTCGATGTATTTTAAAAATGTATAAACCATTTCTCATTACTAATGGGCCATTTTCTCGGCCAGCCGAATGAAAGCTCTCCTCGTCTTGAAAGATTTGCAGCCCAACAGGCCTGACAAAGCGACTTACTTGGCAAATCACAAAAAAACGGGGCTGTGGCCGTGGACCCAGCTGTCAGCCTCTCCACGTACAGTACTCTTTCGATGGAAGTCGTTTCTTGACCACGTTGACCACGACGCGCGGAGAGCACCACGGCGGTGGACGACGGCGAGGCCCAGGAAGGGGACGACGCGGCAGTGGAAGCCCGCGCAGAGAGGACTACGAGGGTTCAGTGGTTCGGCTGCGGTGTGAGGCCGCCGTCGCCGCAGGGCCTGGCCGGCGGTGGGAATAGTAGGGGCGCGGTGAGGCCTCTGCGGCAGCACAGCCGGCCACGGGATGTAGGAGCATGCGGCACGACCGGCGCTGCTTTGGGCGGCTGGAGCAAGAAGACCGGAGGTTGAAAAAGCACTACAGCCGTTGGATGGACATCGTACGGTCACTGGAGCTAGAATCGTTCATATTGACTAAGTTGACAAAGCCCTTCGTCCCCGTCAACTTAGTAGGCCCACAAGTCAGCCTCCCAGCAAGGTGGGTCCCAGCTAGCCGGGGGAGTATTCATTTTTTGTGCATAGTAAGGAGGCACTTCCAGTGGGTCCGAGCTAACAGCGGGGGGAACGTTTTTTCATGAAATACGGTGGCCCGTCCGGTGGGTCCCACCAGTCAGGGGGCAACGATTTTTTCGCAAAATATTGGTGGCCCGTCCGGTGGGTCCCCGCTGTCAGGTGGAGGAATAATTATTTTCCGTGTAATAAGGAGGCACTTCCTTGTGGCTGCCGTGGACCCAGCTGTCAGCCTCTCCACGTACAGTATTCTTCCGATGGAAGTCGGTCGTTGACCACGTTCACCACGCCGCACCGAGAGCACCAGGGCGATGGACGACGGCGAGGACTAGAAGGGGACGACTCGGAGCCGGGGAAGACGCAGCAGTGGATGCCCACGCGAAGAGGAGTACGAGGGTTCACTGGTTCGGCTGCGGTGTGAGGCTATTGTCGCCGCAGAATAACAGGGGTGTGGATGAGTAGAGGGATGGCCTGGCCAGCGGTGGGAGTAGTAGGGGGGCGGTGAGGCCTCCGCGGCGTCACAGCCGGCCACGGGAGGCAGGAGCACACGGCACGACCGGCGCTGGATTGGGCGGCTGGAGCAAGAAGACCAGAGGTTGAAGAAGCACTACGGCCGTTGGATGAACATCGTACGGTAACAGGAGCTAGAATCGTTCATATTGACTAAGTTGACAAAGCCGTCCGTCCCCGTCAACTTGGTAGGCCCACAAGTCAGCGTCCCACTATGCTGGGTTCCAGCTGGCAGGGGGAATATTCATTTTTTGGTGCGTAATAAGGAGGCACTTCCTTGCGTGCGAACATAGCTGGTGGGTCCGACATGTCAGCGGGGGGCACTTTATTTCGCAAAATACAGAGGCCCTTCCGATGGGTCCCAGATGTCAGGTGGAGGAATCATTATTTTGCGCGTAATAAGGAGGCATTTCATTGTGTGCGGCCGTGGACCCAGCTGTCAGCCTCTCCACGCACAGTCTACTTCCGATGGTGTCATTCGTTGACCACGTTGACCATGCCGCGCCGAGCGCATCCAAGGTGGTGGACGACGGCGAGGCCCCGGATAGCAACAAGCCGGAGATAGGAAGACGCGGGAGTAGAGTCGCAGACAGAGAGGTGTATGAGGGTTAACTGGTTCTAGTGCGGTGTGGTTCGGCAGTCGGTGGAGAAGAACAGGAGGTGTGGAGGGGTGGAGGGATGGCCTGGCCAACGGTGGAGTAGCGCTTCATAGCGAAGCGTGCTAAGCAGAGCTGCTAGCAGCAGGAGGCGGGAGGTGGTCCCGGCGGCGCTGCAGGAAGAAGACGAGAGATTGAAGATGGATGCCGGTCGTTGGATGTAAATCCAACGGCTAACATGTCAGAATCATTTGTTGACTAAATTGACAACGACTTGCATTGGCTTCGACCTATTGGCCCACATTTCAGCCTCCAAAAATGTGGCACGTATTCAACCCATTTTTTCAGAATTTTCAGTATTTTTTTGCGCGGTAGAATTTACAGTCAATTTGATCTTTTTTTATTTGAAAGAGCAGTTAGAAAAACAGGGAGCATCTCCCAGGTTCCATTGCCGAGAACGAAACCACAACATATTCTGATACAACAGATCAAAGAGCAGTTCGAAAGCAAAGGTAGAAAAGCTACAAACTAGGGGGGGTGGATGAACAAGTTCTTTGAATAACACAAATCACCTGAGCGGTGCCAAAGGCAGAGCGGATAGAGAACTCAAATGACAAAAGGAGGGTCCAGCGAAGCCTTCATGGTCTTCAGCCGAGGGGCCGTGTCAGCCTGCGACGACCAGTAAGCACGCGGAGACACCGGGCTGGAAGGCATAGCATGGTGGATGTCCCTCTTTTTCGGCGCCAGGTGCCCATCATCTTCATCAGAGATCTTGAGACGAGCCCACGGGTCCAGCCCTACAGCAGGTCGAGCCTTGTTCAGCCACAAGTGATCGCCAATGGTTTCTGGAGGGATCTTGTTAGGGTTTCCACGAAGCTCATCAACTTGTCCTTGTCCGATCCGAAGGAGAGAATCACCCAGTTCCTCACCATGTTCCTGATCAACCTCAAGATCTGCGGAATGGAAATCCAGGAGGTGTTACTGAAAATCATAGCATTTCTATATTTCCAGAGGCACCAAAGGACAGCTGAGCTAACAGTGTTTAAAACTGAGCACTTTTGGTGGCAATCCAGAATCTGGCGACAGATTCGAAGGATGAGCAATCTGACTAGAGAAATATTCCTCAATGTGGGCCCAGAGATGTTTAGCAACTATACATTCAAAAAATAGGTGAGAACAAGACTCTTGATGATGTGTCTCTTCCTAAGTTTATCCCTAGTCATCAATTTATTTTTGGAGAGAAGCCAGAGAAATACATGAATTTTAGGGGGAATGCTCAATTTCCAGACAGCAGGGATAAACACGGGTTGAACCCCTCTAAAGTTGATAACATGATAGAGGGAGCTGGAGGAATACTTCCCCTTATTGTCCAGCTGCCAAATCAAGGCATTCGGCTCGGCAGTAAAGGTAATGCTTTTGGCAATTTCCTCCAACTGGAACCATTGTTCCATGAGACTATTACTAAAGTTCCTTCCAAAAGAGAGTTTTAGGCATTGACCGTCCCAAACATCGTTGACACTTTTGTTAAGCTCATTGCGGACAGAATAAATATGCCAAAATTGGACTGCTAGGGGGGATGTGCCAAACCAACTATATTCCCAGAACCTGGTTCTGCTCCCATCCCCTATGTTCCATCTGTAGCCAAATTTCACAGCATGCATAATAGATTTTAATCCTTTCCAGAATCTAGAGGTCTTAGGGTTGGAGGAAGGGACAAAAATATTAGGTTTATTTCCTAGGTATTTATGGGCAATAAGAAGCTTCCAGGGTTTCAGGTCTTCCTCATAGAATCTTTTAATCCAAGACCCTAGAAGACAAATGTTAATTTCTTGGAGGTTAGGTATGCCTAGGCCTCCAAAATATTTTTTCATAGAGACTAGGGCCCAATTAGCAAGGTGTAGCTTCCTATTTCGCTCAAAATCATTCCACAAGCAATGAGACACCTGAGAATTGATGAGGTTCACTGCCCATTTAGGGAACTTGAAGAAGGAGAGGAGATACACTCGAATGCTAGCCAAACAAGCTTGTATGAGGATCAATCTACCTCTGTAAGAGAGAAGTTTGCCCCTCCACCCAGCAATCCTTTTAATGATTTTATCCAGAAGGGGTTGGATATCCTCTCTCCTTAGTTTATCATAGTGGAGAGGGATACCAAGGTACTTAATGGGGAAGTTACCTTTATTACAGACTAGAATAGAGAGGAAGTCAGCCAACTCCTGATCATCCATGTTGGTAGGGATGAGTTCACTTTTAGAGTAGTTGATTCTTGATACGTCTCTGTCGTATCTACTTTTCCAAACACTTTTGACCTTGTTTTGGACTCTAACTTGTATGATTTGAATGGAACTAACCCGGACTAACGCTGTTTTCAACAGAATTGACATGATGTTGTTTTATGTGTAGAAAACAAATATTCTCGGAATGACCTGAAACTCCACGGAACATCTTAGAAAAAATAATAAAAAATCCTCACCAAAGATGAAGACCAGGGGGCCCACACCCTTCTCACGAGGGTGGGGGCGCCCCCCCCCCCAGGGCGTGCCCCCTACCTCGTGGGCCCCCTGGATGCCCTCCAACGCCAACTCCAACTCTATATATTTGCTTTCAGAGAGAAAAGAATAGGGGAGAAGAAATCATCATGTTTTCGGATATGGAGCCGCCATCAAGCCGTAAAACCTCTCGGGAGGGCTAATCTGGAGTCCGTTCGGGGCTCCGGAGAGGGGGATTCATCGCCGTCGTCATCATCAACCATCCTCCATCACCAATTTCATGATGCTCACCGCCGTGCGTGAGTAATTGCATCGTAGGCTTGCTGGACGGTGATGGGTTGGATTAGATTTATCATGTAATCGAGTTAGTTTTGTTAGGGTTTGATCCCTAGTATCCATTATGTTCTGAGATTGATGTTGCTATGACTTTGCTATGCTTAATGCTTGTCACTAGGGCCCGAGTGCCATGATTTCAGATCTAAACCTATTATGTTTTCATGAATATATGTGAGTTCTTGATCCGATCTTGCAAGTCTATAGTCACCTACTATGTGTTATGATCCGGCAACCCCGAAGTGACAATAATCGGGACCACTCCCGGTGATGACCATAGTTTGAGGAGTTCATGTATTCACTATGTGCTAATGCTTTGTTCCAGTTCTCTATTAAAAGGACGCCTTAATACCCCTTAGTTTCCAATAGGACCCCGCTGCCACGGGAGGGTAGGACAAAAGATGTCATGCAAGTTATTTTCCATAAGCACGTATGACTATATACGGAATACATGCCTACATTACATTGATTAATTGGAGCTAGTTCTATGTCACCCTATGTTATGACTGTTACATGATGAAACACATCCGGCATAATTATCCATCACTGATCCGGTGCCTACGAGTTTTCTATATACTGGTTCTCGCTTATTTTACTTTCCTGCTGCTACTGTTACAATGACTACAAAATACCAAAAACATTACTTTGTTGTCTTTACTTTTGTTGCCGCTACCACCACTATCATATTACCTTGCTACTAAACACTTTGCTGCAGATACTAAGTTTCCAGGTGTGGTTGAATTGACAACTCAGCTGCTAATACTTGATAATATTCTTTGGCTCCCCTTGTGTCGAATCAATAAATTTGGGTTGAATACTCTACCCTCGAAAGTTGTTGCGATCCCCTATACTTGTGGGTTATCAAGACCAATTTCTGGCGCCGTTGCCGGGGAACATAGCTCTATTCTTTGAGTCACTTGGGATTTATATCTGCTTATCATTATGAAGAACTTGAGAGATCCAAAAACCAAGATCTATCCCTCAACTACGAGGGGAGGTAAGGAACTGCCATCTAGCTCTGCACTTGATTCACCTTCTGTTATGAGTAAGTTTGCGACACCTACACCTGCTTCTGCTATTCGTTCTGATATGTCGCATGTTATTGATGATGCCACTTCTGCTATGCGTGATACTTATGATGAAACTGCTTCTATGCCTGATACTACTGTGCCCCTTGGTGAATTTCTTGATGAACAAATTGCTAGGGCTAGAGAAAAAGAACTTATTGAATCTGAATACGATGATGATAGTGATGATGAAAATATTCCTGTTATTCCTGAGGGTTATCTTTTTGATATGGAATCTTCTGCCGCTATTTTAGCTTGCAAAGATAGATATGACCTTAAGAGGTTATTAGTTAAATGGAACAAAGAATCACTTAGAGATAAAATGAAACCCGACCCTGCTTTTGCTACTTCACCTATTTGTGTTCCTGATAAGGATTATGAATTCTGTGTTGATCTTGATATAATTACTTTGGTTGAATCTGCTCCATTTTATGGCTATGAATCTGAAACTGTTGTGTCACATCTTACTAAGTTAAATGATATAGCTGCCCTGTTTACTAATGATGAGAGATCGTGTTACTTTTATATACTCAAAATATTTCCGTTCTCATTAAAGGGTGATGCTAAGATATGGTTTAATTCTCTCGATCCTGGTTGTGTGCGTAGTCCCCAGGATATGATTTATTACTTCTCTGATAAATATTTCCCTGCTCATAAGAAACAAGCTGCTTTGAGGGAAATATACAACTTCGTGCAAATTAAAGAAGAGAGTCTCCCACAAGCTTGGGGGAGGCTTTTCAAGTTACTTAATGCTTTGCCTGATCATCCTCTTAAGAAACCTGAAATACTTGATATCTTTTATAATGGACTGACCGATGCTTCTAGAGATTACCTGGATAGTTGTGCTGGTTCTCTTTTCAGGGAAAGAACACCAGATGAAGCTGAAATTCTATTGAATAATATGTTAACAAATGAAAATAATTGGGCACCTCCTGAGCCAGCTCTTACTCCAATTACTGAGTTTATTCCTAAACCAACTCCGAAGAAGGGAGGTGTTCTATTCCTCAGTCCAGAAGATATGCAAGAGGCAAAGAAATCTATGAAAGAAAAAGGTATTAAAGCTGAAGACATTAAGAATTTACCTCCTATTGAAGAAATACATGGTCTTAATTCACCGCATGTTGAAGAAACTTATGATCTCAATTCTTTATTTACTGAAGAACCTCCTGATCCCGATATCCCGACACAGGTAGTAAAGGTAAATTCTCTCTATAGATATGATAAAGCCGAAGTTCCTCCTACTAAAATTGCTAGTCATTGCTTGGATGAGTTTGATAACTTTATGTTTAAGCAAGACGACTTCAATGCTTATTTTGGTAGACAATTAAAAGAAAATGCTTATATGATTAGACGCTTGGGTGATTATATGGCTAATATTAAAGGTGAACTTAAACTTGTTAGCAAACATGCTTCTATGGTTACCACTCAAGTAGAACAAGTACTTAAGGCTCAAAAAGAAGTGCTTGATGAAATGAATAGTAAGAAAAATGATTATGTTGTTAGAGTGGCTACTAGAACTCGTAGAATGACTCAGGAACCTTTGTATCCTGAAGGTCACCCTAAGAGAATCGAGCAAGATTCTCAAATAAATAATATTGATGTTCCTAGTTCTTCTAAAAAGAAGAAGAAGAAAAATGGTAGAACGCTACAAACTTCTAGTGAACCTATTGCTGAACCACCTGATAATCCAAATGATATTTCTATGTCTGATGCTGAAACATAATCTGGTAATGAACATGAACCTAATGAAAATATTAATGATGATGTTCATAATGATGCTCAACCTAGTAATGATAATGATGTAGAAATTGAACTTGTTGTTGATCTTGATAACCCACAATCAAAGAATCAACGCTATGATAAAAGGGACTTTGTTGCTAGGAAACATGGTAAAGAAAGGGAACCTTGGGTTCAGAAACCCATGCCTTTTCCTCCAAAACCATCCAAGAAAAAGGATGATGAGGATTTTGAGCGCTTTGCTGAAATGATTAGACCTATTTTCTTTGCGTATGCGATTAACTGATGTGCTGAAAACAAATCCTTATGCTAAATATATGAAGGATATCATTACTAATAAAAGAAAGATACCGGAAGCTGAAATTTCCACCATGCTTGCTAATTATACTTTTAAGGGTGGGATACCAAAGAAACTTGGAGATCCCGGAGTACCTACTATACCTTGCTCCATTAAAAGAAATTATATTAAAACTACTTTATGTGATCTTGGAGCCGGTGTTAGTGTTATGCCTCTCTCTTTATATCGTAGACTTGACTTGAATAAGTTGACACCTACTGAAATATCTTTGCAAATGGCTGATAAATCAACTACTATACCTCTCGGTATTTGTGAGGATGTGCCTGTTGTGGTTGCAAACGTTACTATTTTAACGGACTTTGTTATTCTTGATATACCCAAGGATGATAGTATGTATATTATTCTTGGAAGACCTTTTCTTAATACTGCATGGGCTGTTATTAATTGCAACAAAGGAAATGCCACTTTTCATGTTAATGGTAATGAGCATACAGTACACTTTCCGAGGAAACAACCTCAAGTTCATAGTATCAAATCCATTGGAAAAATTCCATCGATTATAATTGGAGGTTTTGAATTTCCTCTTCCTACTGTCAAGAAGAAATATGATATACTTATTATTGGGGATGTGCATATCCCCGTTGAGGTAACTTAGTGTTATTCGAAATTTCTCCGGTTTCATGATTATCAGAATGAGTTTGTTAACAAGACATGATCAACCTTGCTAGTGGATTCTTTTTGATGAGCATGAGATGGATGAAACTAGAAGCACCACCTTCTGTACCTTCTCTTTATTTTCTGTCAATTAGTAGAAATAAAGTAAAAACAGTATTTTTCTGTCTGTTTCCTGACTTATCCGTACAATATAAAAATACCCCGAAAATAAATGTCCTCAGAATGACATGCCAATTTAATATGAATTTTTCGGAAATATTTGAGGATTTACTGTGCAAAAATTACCACGGGAGGAGTTGCCACCTGGCCATGAGGGTGGTGGGCGCCCCCCCTTAGGGCGCGCCCCCTGCCTCGTGGGCCCACGGTGGCCCTCCTCCACTTATCCCAGCACCCATCTTCTTCCTCTGTCTCACACAAACTCGAAAAACCAACTCAAGCACGAGTTCCAGCCACTTTTGCTGTGATTTTCAATCTCCTTGTTTAAAGCACCTCTCGCAAAACTGCTTGGGGAGATTGTTCCTTGGTATGTGACTCCTCCATTGGTCCAATTAGTTTTTGTTCTAGTGCTTTATTCTTTGCAAATTTGTGCTGCATAGGTGACCATGTTCTTGAGCTTGCATGTCAAATTTATATGGTTCCAAGTAGTTCTAATGCTTGATATAGGCTCTAGGCACTTGTAGGAGTAGTTGCTATCAATATTATTAAGTTTGGTTTACTTTAATTTTGAAGTTACTAAAAATTTTAGATTATTTCAGAAAAATAATGAGGAGATTCTTGAGGGGCTCATCGAGCCAAAGCTCGAAGGAAAAGGCACCGAAGTCTAAGTATAATTTGCCGCACACCGCGGAGATTCGGGCGTGTGAATGGCCTTCTGATGATTTCTTGAGAGCAACCGGTATCTATGAAGATTTTCATGAATTGGCTCACAATGCAGGCCTCATCGCTTTCCTCCACGAGCAATGCGATCAGTATCTCTTACTCACAAATACTTTTGTGCAAAACTTTCATTTTCATTCTAGGAACTCACCACCTACGGTGGAGTTTCATTTATATGATGAGCATAAGGAGATGTCACTTTATGATTTCTGTCGGATTTGTTCAGTCCCTTTTGAGGGCAAGACAGAAGAACCACCTTATGATGATGTGGTTGGGTTTATTGATACTATCACTGTAGGAGAAACTATGAAGGTTTCTGATGCACGAATCACTAGCATACATTTTCCTGTTTTACGTTACTTTGCATTATTTGCTAGTCGTTGTTTAATTGGACGCGAAAACTGTGGAAACCTTAGTATCCCTGATATAATTATTCTGCACCACGGTTTATACAGTCATAACACTTTTAGTATGGGTGCTATTATTGCTAGATAGTTAAGTATGAACCGTACCAAAGGCCCCATCTTTGGAGGCATCTATGCTACACGCCTAGCTGCACATTTTAACATACCTATTAGGCATGCTGAGAAGGAAGAAAAGGTGCTGCCCCGTATTTATCTAGATCATAAAAGTATGGTGGCACACGATTTTATTGTTAAGAATAGGGCAGGAGAGCTTAAATATCAATTGTTCTTTAACAAACATCATCCTCAGACTATTATCATGCCTGCTCCTTCTTTGTTTGATTTGACTGTAGGCACGTACCTTGTTTCGTTGACGGCTATTCACGCCTACCGGAACCCTGCACCAGCCGAGGAGCCAGAACCGGAACCACAATTTGATCCTTCACGGCAGTCTAACTATCAGTGGGATCCAGAGATGATTGCCAGCCAGTGGCAATCGGAGCCTTCTTCTTCCTCATCACAGTACGACCCCAACAACTATTATTATGGATATCCGCCAGGCTATCCCTGGCAATAGACCAACTTAGGCCAACAGCCTAAGCTTGGGGGAGTACGTATTTCTCACTGACATTACATTTATGTTCACACACACTCATTACTAGATGTCGGTGCTCATACTTTTTCACTGTAATATCCATGCTAGTTTATTTTCTTTTTCCTGCTCTCTTCTTGTGTGTTTGTTAAACCTTAAGAAAAACCAAAAAAAATTAGTAGTAGTTTATTTTTCTGCTGTAGTAGTAATAATTAAAAAGAAAACCCAAAAATATTTCCCGTTCTTCTTTTGCTTGTTGGGAGCTTTCCTGTGTAAATAGTTTTATTTCTTTTGTTTTCTTTGGGGGTCGGTAGGAGAAGACTATAATTAAATTGTTGAAGTGGCTCTTATATGCATTGTTGTTGATTTAACCAAGAGCCCATATTGCCTTGTCTTCTCCTGTTTATTGAATGCTCGCAGATTCCATCTTAGTCCAATGCACGTACACTCTTATTATTATTCACACCGTTCGGTCGTGCAAGTGAAAGGCAATTATGATGATATATGATGGACTGCCTGAGATGAGAAAAGCTGGTATGAACTCGACCTCTTTTGTTTTTGTAAATATGATGAGTCACTCATTCTTGATTCAGCTTATTATGAATAAACATGTTTGCAATGACAATTAGAGATCATAGTTGCTTGTGCCATGCTTGATTAGCTATGAGTTATAATGATTTACCTTGTATGCCAACATGCTATTGAGATGATTATGATGTGGTATGATGGGGTGGTATCCTCCTTTGAATGATTTAAGTGACTTGACTTGGCACATGTTCACGCATGTAGTTGAAACAAATCAATATAGCCTTCACGATATTTATGTTCATGGTGGATTATATCCTACTCATGCTTGCATCCAATGTTTATTAATTTTAATGCATCTACATGGTTGTTGTCGCTCTCTAGTTGGTCACTTCCCAGTCTTTTGCTAGCCTTCACCTGTACTAAGCAGGAATACTGCTTGCGCATCCAATCCCTTCAACCCCAAAGTTATTCCAGATGAGTCAACCATACCTTCCTATATGCGGTATCTACCTGCCGTTCCAAGTAAATTTGTATGTGCCAAACTCTAAACCTTCAAATAAACATTCTGTTTTGTATGCTCGAATAGCTCATGTATCAACCAAGGCTGTCCTTATCTTCTGTGTTAGGCGGGTTATTCTCAAGAGGAGTGGACTCCGCTCCTCACTCACAAGAAAATGGCTGGTCACCGGGATGCCCAGTCCCATGCTTTATGCAAACTAAATCAAAATTAATTGCAAACAAAACTCCCCCTCGGACCTGATGTATGTTGGAGGCACTCGTTGTTTCGAGCAAGCCATGGATTGATGCTTGTTGGTGGAGGGGGGGTATAAACTTTACCATTCTGTTTGGGAACCACCTATAATGTGTTTAGCATGGAAGATATCGCCATCTCTTAGTTGTTATGTTGACAATGAAAGTATATCACTCAAAATACAATTTATCTCAATTTCAAAACCGAGATCTAGCACCTCTACAAATCCATGCTTCCCTTTGCGAAGGGCCTATCCATTTACTTTTATGTTGAGTCATCACCCTCTTATTAAAAAGCACTAGCTGGAGAGCACAGCTATCATTTGCATTCATCACTGTTAATTTATATTGGGTATTACTATGATTGGATCTCTTTTACCATGAATTACAATGTCTAGTCAGTCCTTTATCTTTAAAGGTGCTCTGCATTTATCTTTTGCGGTCTCAGAAAGGGCTAGCGAGATACCATCTTGTTATATCATATTATGATTGTTTCAAGAAAGTGTTGTCATCCGAGATTTATTATTATGACTTGCTAGTTGATTATGCTATTGATATGAGTAATTATGAGACCCGAGAATTATTGCAAATGTGGTTAGTTATGATCTATGCTGAAAACTTGAATGCTGGCTTGACATAGTTACAACAACAAGAGCAAACAGAGTTTGTAAAAGTTTTTCTTTCTTTTAGTTTGTCAACTGAATTGCTTGAGGACAAGCAAGGGTTTAAGCTTGGGGAGTTGATACGTCTCCGTCGTATCTACTTTTCCAAACACTTTTGCCCTTGTTTTGGACTCTAACTTGTATGATTTGAATGGAACTAACCCGGACTGACGCTGTTTTCAGCAGAATTGCTATGATGTTGTTTTATGTGCAGAAAACAAATATTCTCGAAATGACCTGAAACTCCACAGAACATCCTAGAAAAAATAATAAAAAATCCTCGCCAAAGATGAAGACCAGGGGGCCCACACCCTTCTCACGAGGGTGGGGGCGCCCCCCCTAGGGCGCCCCCTAGGGCGCGCCCCCCTACCTCGTGGGCCCCCTGGATGCCCTCCGATGCCAACTCCAACTCTATGTATTTGCTTTCGGAGAGAAAAAAATTGGGGAGAAGAAATCATCGCGTTTTACGATACGGAGCCGCCGCCAAGCCCAAAAACCTCTCGGGGGGCTGATCTGGAGTCCATTCGGGGCTCCGGAGAGGGGGATTCGTCGCTGTCGTCATCATCAACCATCCCCAATCACCAATTTCATGATGCTCACCGCCATGCGTGAGTAATTGCATCGTAGGCTTTCTGGACGGTGATGGGTTGGATGAGATTTATCATGTAATCGAGTTAGTTTTGTTAGCGTTTGATCCCTAGTATCCATTATGTTCTGAGATTGATGTTGCTATGACTTTGCTATGCTTAATGCTTGTCACTAGGGCCCGAGTGCCATGATTTCAGATCTGAACCTATTATGTTTTCATGAATATATGTGAGTTCTTGATCCGATCTTGCAAGTATATAGTCACCTACTATGTGTTGTGATTCGGCAACCCCGAAGTGACAATAATCGGGACCACTCCCGGTGATGACCATAGTTAGAGGAGTTCATGTATTCACTATGTGCTAATGCTTTGTTCCAGTTCTCTATTAAAAGGAGGCCTTAATATCCCTTAGTTTCCAATAGGACCCCGCTGCCACGGGAGGGTAGGACAAAAGAGGTCATGCAAGTTCTTTTCCATAAGCACATATGACTATATACGGAATACATGCCTACATTACATTGATGAATTGGAGCTAGTTCCGTGTCACCCTATGTTATGACTGTTACATGATGAACCGCATCCGGCATAATTATCCATCACTGATCCGGTGCCTACGAGTTTTCCATATACTGGTTCTCGCTTATTTACTTTCCCGCTGCTACTGTTACAATCACTACAAAATACCAAAAACATTACTTTTTCTGTCTTTACATTTGTTGCCGCTACCACCACTATCATATTACCTTGCTACTAAACACTTTGCTGCAGATACTAAGTTTCCTGGTGTGGTTGAATTGACAACTCAGCTGCTAATACTTGAGAATATTCTTTGGCTCCCCTTGTGTTGAATCAATAAGTTTGGGTTGAATACTCTACCCTCGAAAGCTGTTGCGATCCCCTATACTTGTGGGTTATCAGTTCTCATGCCTGAGACTTGTTCAAACCAGGTTAGAACAGTTTTTAGATTGCTAGCATGTGTGGAGTCATCGTCTAAGAAAAGGATGGTATCATATGCATATTGAAGGAAGATGATGCCACCAGGGCAGACCTCAGGACAGAGCCCTTCAATCAGACTATGATCAACAGCTTTGCTCAGCATTTTAGTAAGAACGTCCAGTACTAAATTAAACAAAAGCGGGGAGATGGGGTCACCTTGCCTAAGGCCTTTACCCGCAAAGAAAAAAAATCACTTTCATAGTTATTTAACTTGACCCCAACAGACGCCCCATGAGTAAGTTGCTACATCCAACTCTCCTCTGTGAAAGGCTTGGAAAAGATCTAAGAGATCATTTTTCACCAAGTCCCAAAAATGCTGGTAAAACAAGAAGGGAATCCCATCAGGACTAGGAGCCCCATCGGGATAAGAGCTAAAAATGGCTTCCTTCACCTCCTTCTCTGAAAAAGGGGCTTCTAGCAGCTCATTTTCAGCAGGAGAGACTTTTTCAGAAGCAGAGAAAAAATTGTTTTGTAGAGAGAACCTAGAAGAGTTTTCTTTCTTAAACAGATCTTTGTAGAAGTCACTAGCCACTTTCAGCATCTCATCTACCTCAGTAATAGGGCCATTAGGGCCATCAAGGGAGTGAATGAGGGTTTTCCTCCTCCTCTCGTTAGCTACTGCATGGAAGTAAGCAGTATTTCTATCACCCTCCTTAATGTTCCTGTCTCTAGACCTTTGTTTGGCTTTTATTTCTTCTTGAAGCCAAATTTTCTTGAGCTCTCCATGGACAAAGTTTAATCTATTAGTCTCAGCCTCAGAGAGGTCAGTGGTTTCTGCCTTAATATCTAGAGAATCAAACTCAAGGAGGAGAAGCCTTTTTTATTTTCTAAGATTAGCTTCCTCATTGGAGTTCCACCCTTTGGTAGTTCTTCTAAATCTCCCGATTTTGATCTGCCAATTTTCTAGGGGGCAGCTGCTCCCAGTAGGCCAATTCCAGATTTTCCTGACTAGCTCAGTAAAATCTTCTCTAAGCAACCACTACTTTTCAAATTTAAAACTATTGCTCTTTGGAGTTTGGTTAAGACCAGAGTCCTAGAGCAAAGGAGTGTGGTCACTACCACATCTGGGCAGAGCTCTCCAACTAGAAAGGGGAAAGACACTATCTAATTCTATGTCACAGAAAATTCTGTCAATGGTGGACATAATCCTGGAGCAGCACTTCCAACATATCTAGCAGAACTGTGGGTTTTCCTTCTGACAGGGCAATTCTCAACTTTATGGGTAACCATTTTGCAGATAAAACAACTCTTGGGCTTGACACATTTATCCAAATGATGCCCTGGTTCCCCACAGTTGTAGCAGATCACCTCAGAGTATGCCATAAGGCCCGAAGCAGGGGCATGAGTAGTTTTCTCGATGTCCTATCTCTTCTTTTGCTGATTCTTGCCTTGAGATTTCCCACTGATCTGAGAGTCAAAACCACCAGCAGATCGATCTTGGGCAATTACATGAGCCTGCCCAGATTGTGCCCCCATTTGGGGCGGAGGTGGGCCGTACCACTGCCCAACCGGCGCTCCCCCCCATTGTGATAGGGGAAATTCATCGGACTTCCTGGTTTCTTCTCATCCTCCAGCCAGATGTTGTCTCTCAGGAAGCAGAAATAACCACCAGACAGCTCAACTGAAGTAGATTGCAAGCCTAATTTCAATCTTCTGTAGGTTTGGGGGAGAGGTAAGGTAGGGGATCCACCTGCTCCGGCTCCGGTGGTGTGCTGGTGGGCAGGAGTCCAGTCAAGCATTCCCATCTCGCAGCACGGCATGGATCTCCTGAATTCACTTCTCCTTTCGCCCATAGAACGAACGCAATCGGCGGCTCACTGGGGTGGGGCATCCTGTGCTTCTCCGACAAATCTCCTTCCACTACTAGATACCCAATATAACCGAGGGTTGAATCACCGTCGGATATTAAAGTTGACCATCGGCTAAGACTATAACCGACGGTGTACCGTCGGAAATCTCCCTTCGGTGATGCTTGGTCGGCCATTACTACAATAGCCGATGGTACTGTCGATTATCATCTTCACCTACGATTCAAAGCCGACGGTGACCCGCCGATCATGTCTTGCTCAGCAGCTGTCTCACCATGTGTTGACAACGCTGATAACCGACCGTTCCCCATCAGTTATGTATTTGCTAGCGGTTTTTCTCTCCCGTCAGTATTGACATGGTTGACAGTATATTAGTACCGTCGTGTTTAGCTATAGCCGAGAGTGTGCCTAACACCATCGGGATTATTAAATGTTGACGGTCTGCACACACCGTGGGACATTGTTGTCGCCAAGTGGTCCTCATACACCATCAATTTATATAATTACCGAGTTTGACAATCTATACTTTAATTATGCTGGCAATTATCACTTACATAGGCATATTATAAATCTACGCATTTCAGAATTATTGCACAAAGTGCAAATATCACAATCACAAGATACTTCGCAATGCAATATATTTGACCAAGTGACAAAAGATGAATTATATTTTGCACAATCTCATAATGAATCAAAAGGACAACAAGAGTTGCATCCAAATAACATTAAATATTAATGATTCATCGAAAGAAAAAAGAGAGAGGAAATAGTGACTACATAATTTTACAAAAACATCAAACACCATCAAGGCTCCAGCTTGAGAACTTCAGTAAGTTGAATCACATGGAGAAATATGTTCTACTCTTTGGCCTCATATTACGATCGCCACCATAGATATCGCTCCCATCATTGTGACTACCTCCAACATTGCTTCCCATTCTCTACAAGTTATCAAACTTTTTGTGAGAAACATGAAGACAGTGATCATAAGAAGGGATAACCAATTGAAATAATCTGGAGATGGCAAGACAAGTCAGACAAATATGCAAACGAAAATATAGCGCTGTAAGGAGGGCGAGTGGACAACAAGTACTGCCAATCTACTTAGATTTTGACAAACAGATTCACATAGAACATATAAGTTATAGTTTGACACCACAACACTAGCAGATTATAATCTGGACACTTAACTATTTGACAAGTGTAACTTCTTCCAAGCAAAGTAGGACAAGTAACTCTTCCAATCTGATATGAAATTTGGGACAAGAAAAGAATAAAGTACATATGAAACAAGAAAAGAAGAAACTATAGACAAGAAAGCTAAAGCAAGCATTGCACCAATCCTATCTTTCGCTGCGCATGCAGGAGTAATGAACCATAGACAAATCAGTAACCTGAAGAATACTGAAGTGGCACCCTTCGTCAAAGCCATCGGTTAATCTTAGGAAATGGCACCCTTACCTGCAAGTATACATTGATAAGTGAAGACTTCCTAATTGTTGTATGGTTTCAAGACAAACTAGAAGAGGTACTTCCTGCAAAGCAGTCTCCATCCGCAAGTTAAAAGACCAAGTACAAAGGAATTGGAACATTTCCAGTTTGCATGAAGTAACTGGGACAATGAGACATGGTTTTTCAACTGATGCAAGTATGGCAACAAATTTAGATGCCATTAGATGTTGCATTGATTTGTTTGTGCATTCCAAATGAAAAAAACAAGAAATTGCTACTATAGATGACCTGCTAGAATAAAAGAACCAACATTTTCTAATGGAGGGAGTACATAATGTGCATCTATGAACCACTAAAATATTCAAATAATCCATTGGCTCGTCTAGCATTTGGCAAAAATTACACTGACGCGCCAAAACTACTCTGTTAGTACACTTGGTAATAATTTAGACCAATTATATCTGATAGAAATTCACACCAAGATACATGTATAGAGCTGATGCTTCAAACTAAACTCCCACGATTCAGTACTCAAGACAGTACGTAGAATGCTGGATTTGTTCACTAAATTGACAAGAGATGTTATCATTCATATACATCTACCTGCACCAAACGTCAATGGTATCAATTGCTGCAAATACAAAGTAATTTAGTCCATCTAGTGCTGCTTTGCACTGCAAATACAAAGTAATTTAGTCCATCTAGTGGTGCTTTACACTGCAAAACAGCAGTGGACCAAGAAAAAGATTAGGACGCAACAATGGGTTTTTTATTCTGAAATCGCCTTCTGGTGCGGCTCTACTACAGCGATGGAAAAAACACAGGTCCGCACTGGCCAGGTGTCGAGCAGATGACGCCGCTGACTTGTCTATCCGTTAAAGCAAAAGAAAAGGAAAAAGTCATACCATTAAAATGCACAGATGTAGAGAACCTTGTCCACAACCTTCCTCATCAGCCTCCTGCAGAGATCCTTGCAACAGATGAGGAACAGAGTCTCAAGGTATACCTCCACATCGTCGCAGTCATAGAGCGATGCCCGCTGCTTCTTGGACCAGCGATCTGAGAGCTTCGCGGTGAAGAGCCCGCTCTGCGCAATGAATATTTGGTAGTACAAGCAGAACGTGAGGGAGAGACCGTCATTGGAGCTGAATGTGAGGCGCATGTTGGAGGAGTCGAGGATAGAGGGGAGTGGCGGCGCTCAGAGGTGGGGAATCAAGTGCAGAGACTGATATCAGGGTAGGCGGTCAAAAGAATAGAGGGTGAAGGGGATCCAGTAAGGGTTTTTCTGGAGCGGCTGGAGGAATAGAGGAGGAGATCAACGCCGATGGGCGAGAGGAGCGGCGGTGGTGGTGGTAGGTGGACGCACGGGCGGACCTGGGGAGCTGGTATCAGGAGGGTTGAGGCGTAGGGGATGGGGGAGTGGCCGGATAAGGGGCAGGGACGGTTGCGTTGCGCGACTCCGAAATTTTTGAGCCTCGCATGCATTTTCTATTTTTAAGCCTCGCGCGCGCTTTGCTAAACAAAAATCTAGTTTCTATTATTTTCTTTATGAAGTTAAATCAAGTTTCTATTCATAGTTTTGTTTTCCGTTTTCTTTTGGACAGATCTATTCTTATGTTTCCACTATACTCCAGTTTCTTAATTTAATATTTGGAAACAATAATTGTTTTAATTCTAGACATTACCTGTTAATTCATGATCTGAACAACACATTATTTATCTATTTTATTATATAGCTATAACAATTTTTTCTAAAAAACCCTCTAATAAATTTATATTTTTTTCATTTGCGAGAAAGCCAAGGCCATATAACTCGATGGCACATACAGATCTTTGAACCACCCTCGGAGCCAGGGTAATATTGACATAGCAGCCAAGAGGTCATTGGTATGAGCATAACAAGCTAAGAATAGGATCATTGTCCCAGAGAACAAGGCAATGAAGAAAGCTCGGCAAGTAAGATATGGCCAGAAAGAGCTGGTGAGGACTTGCACTAGCTTCTGAGTGAAGCCAAAGTTGGTCATGCTTCGCCGCACAGAGAAGAAGCCAACAGACCAAAACATGAACTGCCATCGTTCACACCACAAATGACGTCGTGGAAGACCACCTACATGAATGAAGACAAAATTGGAACTCTAGATCTGGCCAGGCTGAAGCTCCATCCCCAGCCGCCAGCAATATGTATTGTTGGAACGAGGACAGGATAGGTAACCTTATTTCACGCTACTAATGATGCCATGGCCTTTCCACTGTCTATCAGACACCTAGGCTAAACCCTAATTGAACCTAGGGTAAACCTAAACAACACGAACAAACCAAAACCTGGGCTCCCCCCCCACTCACACACACCTCCCCATCATTCGTAGGCACCCAGAGGCGAGGGGAACCGGAGATATCGTCACATAAGAGAGAAAACCTAACCTCTTTCTCTCTTGAGAACTTTCACTTCCCGAATATATTTTGTAGTTGGTGTAATGCCCCCATTAGTCTCAATCAAAGTTGCCTACCTTCTACCATCAACTGGGCAATATCTTGTCTTGTCACCTAGTCATTTTCGAGCTACTTCTATCATCATAAATGAACATCCCCACCTTCACATTGGTTGAGTCCACCTTCATCAATATGGACAATGACGCACCCAAAAATATTTTTGGGTTTTTAATGTCACATACTATATGTTGGAAATATGCCCTAGAGGCAATAATAAATTAGTTATTATTATATTTCCTTGTTCATGATAATCGTTTATTATCCATGCTAGAATTGTATTGATAGGAAACTCAGATACATGTGTGGATACATAGACAACATCATGTCCCTAGTAAGCCTCTAGTTGACTAGCTCATTGATTAATAGATGGTTACAGTTTCCTGACCATGGACATTGGATGTCATTGATAACGGGATCACATCATTAGGAGAATGATGTGATGGACAAAGACCCAATCCTAAGCCTAGCACAAGATCATGTAGTTCGTATGCTAAAGCTTTTCTAATGTCAAGTATCATTTCCTTAGACCATGAGATTGTGCAACTCCCGGATACCGTAGGAGTGCTTTGGGTGTGCCAAACGTCACAACGTAACTGGATGGCTATAAAGGTACACTACAGGTATCTCCGAAAGTGTCTGTTGGGTTGGCACGAATTGAGACTGGGATTTGTCACTCCATGTAAACGGAGAGGTATCTCTGGGCCCACTCGGTAGGACATCATCATAATGTGCACAATGTGATCAAGGAGTTGATCACGGGATGATGTGTTACGAAATGAGTAAAGAGACTTGCCGGTAACGAGATTGAACAAGGTATCGGGATACCGACGATCGAATCTCGGGCAAGTATCGTACCGCTAGACAAAGGGAATTGTATACGGGATTGATTAAGTCCTTGACATCAGGGTTCATCTGATGAGATCATCGTGGAACATGTGGGAGCCAACATGGGTATCCAGATGCTGCTGTTGGTTATTGACCGGAGAGTCATCTCGGTCATGTCTGCATGTCTCCCGAACCCGTAGGGTCTACACACTTAAGGTTCGGTGACGCTAGGGTTATAGAGATATTAGTATGCGGTAACCCGAAAGTTGTTCGGAGTCCCGGATGAGATCCCGGACGTCACGAGGAGTTCCGGAATGGTCCGGAGGTAAAGATTTATATATGGGAAGTCTTGTTTTGGTCGCTGGAAAAGTTTCGCGCATTATCGGTATTGTACCGGGAGTGCCGAAAGGGGTCCGGGGGTCCACCAAGGGGGTCCACCTGCCCCGGGGGGCCACATGGGCTGTAGGGGTGTGCGCCTTGGCCTATATGGGCCAAGGGAACCAGCCCCAAGAGGCCCATGCGCCAAGAGATAAGGGAAATAAAGAGTCCTAAAGGGGGAAGGCACCTCCTAGGTGCCTTGGGGAGGATGGACTCCTCCCTGGCCGCACCCTTCCTTGGAGGAAGGGCCAAGGCTGCGCCCCCCTCTCCCTTGGCCCTATATATAGTGGGGGGAAGGGAGGGCAGCCTAACCTAAGCCCTGGCGCCTCCCTCTCCCTCCCATGACACATCTCCCTCCTCCCACAGCGCTTGGCGAAGCCCTGTTGGAATCCCGCTACTTCCACCACCACGCCGTCGTGCTGCTGGATCTTCATCAACCTCTCCCCCCCTTGCTGGATCAAGAAGGAGGAGACGTCGCTGCTCCGTACGTGTGTTGAACGCGGAGGTGCCGTCCGTTCGGCGCTAGGATCATCGGTGATTTGGATCACGACGAGTACGACTCCATCAACCCCGTTCTCTTGAATGCTTCCGCGCACGATCTACAAGGGTATGTAGATCTACTCCTCCCTTGTTGCTAGATGACTCCATAGATAGATCTTGGTGACACGTAGGAAAATTTTGAATTTATGCTACGTTCCCCAACACTATATAACGCAAAAACATTAGTGGACTTAACCAGATAAATTTTCCCTTTTCATATTCCATAAATGAATTAAGAAAAATTCAACTTAGACTTTCATCCTCTCCATATTTATAATGTTAAAGATTTTCTTCCATCATTAGCTCGACCAAAATTTTGGCTAGCTTGGTCGATGTACATCGTATAAGTTTGTCTTCTCTTGTCGTCTTGAGAACAACTCACAGTGATGACGCCGTAGGAGAAGATAGATCGTGGTGGGGACAATGACTTCTTCTAAACTCTCAAGGGCTCTCTCATTATGATACATTCTAAGTGCACATTTTTTTAACCATCCTATTTGTTTTATTTAGTACACATTTTTTAAGCATCGTACTAGTTATGGAAAGCAATAAAATGCACGTATCTAATGCTAGATCCTAATTCTTAGAATTTTTCTTATACAACAATTATCCGGAATATAACATCGGTCATTCCACATATTTATCAGCGTCGTACATACAAACAATCACCGAGAGTGAATGTTAACCGTCGGTTATTGCTATCCCCGTCGGGTAAATTTCTCAAATAACCGAGAGTCACATATGTACGGTCATCCATTTCCACTCATAGGCGAGAGTTTTGTTTTCACCATCGGTTATTAAATTTCACCGACGGGCATTACCTGTAATCCGCGTGGGTCTAGAAAACCTCGTCATACATTACAATGAACCGTCGGGCATTAAATTGGATATCCAAGAGTTGGATTTTCATCGTCGGGCAATCTAGTATACCGTCGGCTATTGGCAGTAATATGTGTGAGTTGACAATAACCGTCGGCCATTGACACTACCGTAGGCTATTACTGTAATAACTGACAGCCCATCGGCTATTAGATTTCACCGTCGGAAATATGGGGATTTCTAGTAGTGTTCGTAGTAGATCCGCAGGGCTAGATTCAGCAGCTCCCAATCCACATGATCCTTGCACATCCGAGCATACCTGCACGAGCGAGAGAATGGATTTGGTCCCTCCTCGGCTTCCTCCCTCTCAACTTCCTCCTCTGCTTCCGTCCATTCGCGCGTGCACTGGGTCCAGGAGAGAGTGTCGTCACGGATCCGCATTGCCCGCTCCCTCCATCTCCTCCCTCGAGTCTCCCGCAGCACCGCCCGCGCGACGGAGTCGGGCGGCTGGAGCATCCACGGGAAGGCTTTGTAGACATGTGGGAGATGCATCTTGTACATCTTCTTGTCTTCCAGCCAATCCCCTGTGGATATGGCCAGCGACTCCATGGGGCGCGCGAGCAGACTTGCTGAGGGGGGCAGGCGCGCCCGGAGTCAGGAGGCGGGGGGTGGCGGCAAGATCTATTTGCCAATTACTCCCTCCTTTTCAGTTTATAGGGCTCAATTCAAAAATCACACCAACCAAGGTAGATGATGAATGGTGGAATACTTTTTTTAGTTTGCAAAAGCACCTAATTAATGCACTTGTTTTCCTCAAAAATTATGTTTATCAATGCATAAATTGCAATGCATGCATGCATAAAGTACATGCATTGGTCAATTTTCTCTTAATACTTGCATGCAATGATTTAATGCACCTTGGAATCTGAACATGTGATGGAAAACAACCAAATTGAGCCTTATAAAATGGAAAAACTAAAATTTTGAGATAAGCCCTATAAACCGAAAAGGAGGGAGTATGTGAACTAAACAGTCAACATATAAAATAATTTAAATATATATAATATAGTTAGAAGGGAAACATAAGTTGGACCTGGCGTTCCTATTCCTATATAGAAAAATAGAATAGACCTCTGTGTTTTCTTCAAAAAAACACAAATTGGTCTGCCAAAAATAAAACCTCGGATGGGAGGTCCATAGGCCGGTCGATACATGACGGCCCTAAGAAAATACAAACAGGCCTTTGGACCTCCCATCCGAGGTCGTGGGCTGCGCATGTTAAAAATGAAAGCCTAGACGGGGCAGCCCAAAACCACGTCCAACACTTGCCAAAACTTCGTCCCTCGTTTTCTCTGTGTTTCGCACACTCGACATTGTGTGGGCATTTTGACTATGCATCATATGATGATGTGCTATGCATGAATGTTGATCAGCATGATGTTAACTGGCTTGTAGTTCCATTTTCGACCATGAATAAAACTTCCAACATGATGTTAACCCTGTTTGAAAAGGCCGTGTTAATATAAATGCTCTACCTCTGAATGTTGCAGTTTCTTATGTGAAACTGAAATTGCAGTTTCTTATCTGAAACTGAAACTTGCAGTTTCTTCTCTGAGAATCACATTGTCTGCACTTTTATACTCCTATGAAACTACATTTTTTAAGTGCTAAAAATATATCTCTAGAATTCATAAAATACTTTATATGTTCAATACTGCAAATCTGAAATTCAAAAGACATTCATATCTGAAAGTACTCTCAAAATACACAACACAAAACACAATTCACAACCTGCAAATACTAACAACCCTAAGCTCCTCCTGACAATTCACAACCTGCCCGACTATTGGGCTGGGGGGCAGCCCCCTCCTATTCCTCGGCGGCAGACAGCCGCCCCATGAGACGATGTGAACGGCAAGGGAGACGATGGTGGGGAAGCGTCGTCGGGCCAACTACTTTTCTCCTCTTGCTATTGGGTTCGGTCGACAAAGACTCCACCAGCTCGCTCTGGCAGGACACCCTCACAAACGGCACTGTGTAGATGCTCGATCCTTCAATCTCTGGTGGATGCTCCATCTGGGATCGATACTCCCACCACCGCTCCCTCACAATTGGATTCGGTGAATCTCTTTGCTCCATGGCCCAGAGGAGCAGCTCTATGTACTGTTGGAAATATGCCCTAGAGGCAATATAAATTAGTTATTATTATATTTCCTTGTTAATGATAATCGTTTATTATCCATGCTAGAATTGTATTGATAGGAAACTTAGGTACATGTGTGGATACATAGACAACACCATGTCCCTAGTAAACTCTTTGGGTGTTAGTCACATGGGGGTGTGACCTTGAGTGTTAGTCACATAGCGATGTGAACTGGATTATTGACTCTAGTGCAAGTGGGAGACTGTTGGAAATATGCCCTAGAGGCAATAATAAATTAGTTATTATTATATTTCCTTGTTCATGATAATCGTTTATTATCCATGCTAGAATTGTATTGATAGGAAACTCAGATACATGTGTGGATACATAGACAACACCATGTCCCTAGTAAGCCTCTAGTTGACTAGCTCGTTGATCAATAGATGGTTACGGTTTCCTGACCATGGACATTGGATGTCATTGATAACGGGATCACATCATTAGGAGAATGATGTGATGGACAAGACCCAATCCTAAGCCTAGCACAAGATCATGTAGTTCGTATGCTAAAGCTTTTCTAATGTCAAGTATCATTTCCTTAGACCATGAGATTGTGCAACTCCCGGATACCGTAGGAGTGCTTTGGGTGTGCCAAACGTCACAACGTAACTGGGTGGCTATAAAGGTGCACTACGGGTATCTCCGAAAGTGTCTGTTGGGTTGGCACGAATCGAGACTGGGATTTATCACTCCGTGTGACGGAGAGGTATCTCTGGGCCCACTCGGTAGGACATCATCATAATGTGCACAATGTGATCAAGGAGTTGATCATGGGATGATGTGTTACGGAACGAGTAAAGAGACTTGCCGGTAACGAGATTGAACAAGGTATCGGGATACCGACGATCGAATCTCGGGCAAGTATCGTACCGATAGACAAAGGGAATTGTATACGGGATTGATTAAGTCCTTGACATCGTGGTTCATCCGATGAGATCATCGTGGAACATGTGGGAGCCAACATGGGTATCCAGATCCCGCTATTGGTTATTGGCCAGAGAACGTCTCGGTCATGTCTGCATGGTTCCCGAACCCGTAGGGTCTACACACTTAAGGTTCGGTGACGCTAGGGTTATAGAGATATTAGTATGCGGTAACACGAAAGTTGTTCGGAGTCCCGGAGGAGATCCCGGACGTCACGAGGAGTTCCGGAATGGTCTGGAGGTAAAGAACTATATATAGGAAGTGCTATTTCGGCCATCGGGACAAGTTTCGGGGTCACCGGTATTGTACCGGGACCACCGGAAGGGTCCCGGGGGTCCACCGGGTGGGGCCACCTGCCCCGGGGGCCACATTGGCTGTAGGGGGTGCGCCTTGGCCTATATGGGCCAAGGGCACCAGCCCCAAGAGGCCCATGCGCCAAGAATCAAGGGAAAGGAAGAGTCCTAAAGGGGGAAGGCACCTCCGAGGTGCCTTGGGGAGGAGGGACTCCTCCCTGGCCGCACCCTTCCTTGGAGGAAGGGCCAAGGCTGCGCCCCCCCTCTCCCTTGGCCCTATATATAGTGGGGGAAAGGGAGGGCAACCAGACCTAAGCCCTGGCGCCTCCCTCTCCCTCCCATGACACATCTCCCTCCTCCCACAGCGCTTGGCGAAGCCCTGTTGGAATCCCGCTACTTCCACCACCACGCCGTCGTGCTATTGGACCTCCATCAACCTCTCCTCCCCCCTTGCTGGATCAAGAAGGAGGAGACGTCGCTGCTCCGTACGTGTGTTGAACGCGGAGGTGCCGTCCGTTCGGCGCTAGGATCATCGGTGATTTGGATCACGACGAGTACGACTCCATCAACCACGACGAGTACGACGAGTACAACAGTGGCATCATGAGCTAGGTCTATGCGTAGTTTCTATGCACGAGTAGAACACAAAGTAGTTGTGGGCGTTGATTTTGTTCAATATGCTTACCGTTAATAGTCCAATCTTGATTCGGTGGCATTGTGGGATGAAGCGGCCCGGACCGACCTTACACGTACTCTTACGTGAGACTGGTTCCACCGACTGACATGCACTAGTTGCATAAAGTTGGCTAGAGGGTGTCTGTCTCTCCCACTTTAGTCGGACCGGATTCGATGAAAAGGGTCCTTATGAAGGGTAAATAGCAATTGGCATATCACGTTGTGGTTTTTGCGTAGGTAAGAAACGTTCTTGCTAGAAACCCATAGCAGCCACGTAAAACATGCAAACAACAATTAGAGGACGTCTAACTTGTTTTTGCAGGGTATGCTATGTGATGTGATATGGCCAAAAGGATGTGATGAATGATATATGTGATGTATGAGATTGATCATGTTCTTGTAATAGGAATCACGACATGCATGTCGATGAGTATGACAACTGGCAGGAGCCATAGGACATGTCTTAATTTATTTATGACCTGCATGTCAACATAAACATCATGTAATTACTTTACTTTATTGCTAACCGTTAGCTGTAGTAGTAGAAGTAATAGTTGGCGAGGCAACTTCAAGAAGACACGATGATGGAGATCATGATGATGGAGATCATGGTGTCATGCCGGTGACGATAATGATCATGGAGCCCCGAAGATGGAGATCAAAAGGAGCAATATGATATTGGCCATATCATGTCACTAGTTGATTGCATGTGATGTTTATCATGTTTATACATCTTATTTTCTTAGAACGACGGTAGTAAATAAGATGATCCCTCACTAAAATTTCAAGAAAGTGTTCCCCCTAACTGTGCACCGTTGCGAAAGTTCATCGTTTCGAAGCACCACGTGATGATCGGGTGTGATAGATTCTTACGTTCAAATACAACGGGTGTTGACGAGCCTAGCATGTACAGACATGGCCTCGGAACACATGCAAAACACTTAGGTTGACTTGACGAGCCTAGCATGTACAGACATGGCCTCGGAACACAAGAGACCGAAAGGTCGAGCATGAGTCGTATGGTAGATACGATCAACATGAAGATGTTCACCGATGTTGACTAGTCCGTCTCACGTGATGATCGGACACGGCCTAGTTGACTCGGATCATGTAATCACTTAGATGACTAGAGGGATGTCTATCTGAGTGGGAGTTCATAAGATGAACTTGTTTATCCTGAACATAGTCAAAAGGTCTTCGCAAATTATGTCGTAGCTCGCGCTTCAGTTCTACTGTTTAGATATGTTCCTAGAGAAAATTTAGTTGAAAGTTGATAGTAGCAATTATGCGGACTAGGTCCGTAAACTGAGGATTGTCCTCATAGCTTCATAGAAGGCTTATGTCCTTAATGCACCGCTCAGTGTGCTGAACCTCGAACGTTGTCTATGGATGTTGCGAACATCTGACATACACATTTTTGATAACTACGTGATAGTTCAGTTAAACGGCTTAGAGTTGAGGCACCGAAGACGTTTTGAAACGTCGCGAAACATATGAGATGTTTTGAGGGATGAAATTGGGATTTCAGGCTCGTGCCCACGTCAAGAGGTATAAGACCTCCGACGATTTTCTTAGCCTGCAAACTAAGGGAGAAAAGCTCAATTGTTGAGCTTGTGCTCAGATTGTCTGAGTACAACAATCATTTGAATCGAGTGGGAGTTGATCTTCCAGATGAGATAGTGATGTTTCTCCAAAGTCATTACGACCAAGCTGCTTGAGCTTCGTGATGAACTATAATATATCAGGGACATATATGATGATCCTTGAGATATTCGCGATGTTTGACACCACAAACGTAGAGATCAAGAAGGAGCATCAATTGTTGATGGTTGGTGAAACCACTAGTTTCAAGAAGGGCAAAGGCAAAAAAAGGGATGCTTCATGAAACGGAAAATCAGCTGCTGCTCTAGTGAAGAAACCCAAGGTTGAACCCAAACCCGAGACTAAGTGCTTCTGTAATAAAGGGAACAACCACTGGAGCAGAATTACCCTAGATACTTGGTAGATGAGAAGGCTGGCAAGGTCGATAGAAGTATATTGGATATACATTGTGTTGATGTGTACTTTACTAGTACTCCTAGTAGCACCAGGGTATTGGATACCGGTTCGGTTGCTAAGTGTTAGTAACTCGAAATAAAAGCTACGGAATAAACGGAGATTAGCTAAAAGGTGAGATGACGATATGTGTTGGAAGTATTTCCAAGGTTGATCAAATATCGTATGCTCCCTCTACCATCAAGATTGGTGTTTGCGTTGAGCATAGACATGATTGGATTATGTCTATCGCAATACGGTTATTCATTTAAGGAGAGTAATGGTTACTCTGTTTATTTGAATAATACCTTCAATGGTCTTACACCTAAAATGAATGGTTTATTGAATCTCGATCGTAGTGATACACATGTTCATGCCAAAAGATAGTAATGATAGTACCACACAAATGTGGCACTGCAATTTGAGTCATATTGGTATAAAACGCATGAAGAAGCTCCATGTTGATGGATCTTTGGACTCACTCATTTTTGAAAGGTTTGAGACATGCGAACCATGTCTATTGGTGTATATGCATGAAGAAACTCCATGCAAATGGACCGTTTGGACTCTCTTGATTTTGAATCACTTGAGACATGCAAATCATACCACATGGGCAAGATGACTGGAAGCCTCGTTTTCAGTAAAATGGAACTAGAAAGCAACTTGTTGGAAGTAATACATTTTGATGTGTGCAATCCAATGAGTGCTGAGGCGTGTAGTGGATATCGTTACGTTCTTACTTCACAGATGATTTGAGTAGATATTGAGTATATTTACTTGATGAATCATGAGTCTGAATTATTGAAAGGTTCAAGTAATTTCAGGGTGAAGTTGAAAGATCATCGTGACAAGAGGATAAAATGTCTATGATATGATCGTAGAGATGAATATCTGAATTACGAGTTTGGCACAGAATTAAGACATTGTGGAAGTTGTTTCACAACCAATACAGCCAGGAACACCATGGTGTGATGGTGTGTCCGTACATCATAACTGCACCCTATCGGATATGATGCATACCATGATGTCTCTTATCGAATTACCACGATAGTTTATGGGTTAGGCATTAGAGACAACCACATTCACTTTAATTAGGGCACCACATAATTCCGATGAGATGACACCGTATGAACTATGGTTTAGAGAAACCTAAGCTATCATTTCTTAAAAGTTTGGGGCTGCGACGCTTATGTGAAAAAGTTTCAGGCTGATAGGCTCGAACCCAAAGCGGATAAATGCATCTTCATAGGACACCCAAAACAGTTGGGTATACCTCCTGTCTCAGATCCGAAAGCAATAAGGGATTGTTTCTAGAATCGGGTCCTTTCTCGAGGAAAAGTTTCTCTCGAAAGAATTGAGTGGGAGGATGGTGGAAACTTGATGAGGTCATTGAACCGTCTCTTCAACTAGTGTGTGGCAGGGCACAGGAAGTTGTTCCTATGGCACCTACACCAATTGAAGTGGAAGCTTATGATAGTGATCATGAAACTTCAGATCAAGTCACTACCAAACCTCGTAGGATGACAAGGATGCGTACTACTTCAGAGTGGTACGTAATCCTGTCTTGGAAGTCATGTTGCTAGACAACAATGAACCTACGAGCTATGGAGAAGCGATGGTGGGCCCGGATTCCGATAAATGGCTCGAGGCCATAAAATCTGAGAGAGGATCCATGTATGGAAACAAAGTGTAGACTTTGACAGAACAGCTCGATGATCGTGAGGCTGTTGAGTACAGATGGATTTTAAAAGGAAGACGGACAATGATGGTAAATGTCACCTTTAAGAAAGCTCGACTTGTCGTTAAGATGTTTTTCGACAAGTTCAAGGAGTTGACTACGATGAGACTTTCTCACTCGTAGCGATGCTAACAGTCTGTTGGAATTATATTAGCGATTACTGCATTATTTATGAAATCTTGCAGATAGGATGTCAAAACATTGTTTCCTCGACGTTTTTTGAGGAAAGGTTGTATGTGATACAAACCGGAAGGTTTTGTCAATCCTGAAAGATGCTAACAAGTATGCAAGGCTCCAGCAATCCTTCTAGGGACTGGAGTAAGCATCTCGGAGTTGGAATGTATGCTTTGATGATGATCAAAGATTTTGGGTTTATACAAAGTTTATGAGAAACTTGTATTTCCAAAGAAGTGAGTGGGAGCACTATAGAATTTCTGATAAATATATGTTGTTGACATATTGTTGATCAGAAATGACGTAGAATTTCTGGAAAGCATATAGGGTTATTTGGAAAGTGTTTTTCAATGGAAAGCCTGGATTAAGCTACTTGAACATTGAGCATCAAGATCTATAAGAATAGATCAAAACGCTTAATGGTACTTTCAAATGAGCACATACCTTGACATGATCTTGAAGGTGTTCAAGATGGATCAGTCAAAGAAGGAGTTCTTGCCTGAGTTGTAAGGTATGAAGTTAAGACTTAAAGCTCGACCACGGCAGAATAGAGAGAAAGGACGAAGGTCGTCCCCTATGCTTAAGACATAGGCTCTACAGTATGCTATGCTATGTACCGCACCTGAAATGTGCCTTGCCATGAGTCAGTCAAGGGGTACAAGAGTGATCTAAGAATGGATCACAGGACAGCGGTCAAAGTTATCCCTAGTAACTTGTGGACTAAGGAATTTTCTCGATTATGGAGGTGGTAAAAGAGTTCGTCGTAAAGGGTTACGCCGATGCAAACTTTGACACTAATCCAGATTATTCTGAGTAGTAAACTGGATTCGTATAGTAGAACAGTTATTTGGAATAGCTCCAAATAGAACGTGGTAGCTGCATCTAGGAGATGACATAGAGATTTACGAAGTACATACGGATCTGAAAGATTCAGACCCGTTGACTATAACATCTCTCACAAGCATAACATGATCAAACCCAGAACTCATCGAGTGTTAATCACATGGTAATGTGAACTAGATTATTGACTCTAGTAAACTCTTTGGGTGTTAGTCACATGGGGGTGTGACCTTGAGTGTTAGTCACATAGCGATGTGAACTGGATTATTGACTCTAGTGCAAGTGGGAGACTGTTGGAAATATGCCCTAGAGGCAATAATAAATTAGTTATTATTATATTTCCTTGTTCATGATAATCGTTTATTATCCATGCTATAATTGTATTGATAGGAAACTCAGATACATGTGTGGATACATAGACAACACCATGTCCCTAGTAAGCCTCTAGTTGACTAGCTCGTTGATCAATAGATGGTTACGGTTTCCTGACCATGGACATTGGATGTCATTGATAACGGGATCACATCATTAGGAGAATGATGTGATGGACAAAGACCCAATCCTAAGCCTAGCACAAGATCGTGTAGTTCGTATGCTAAAGCTTTTCTAATGTCAAGTATCATTTCCTTAGACCATGAGATTGTGCAACTCCCGATACCGTAGGAGTGCTTTGGGTGTGCCAAACGTCACAACGTAACTGGGTGGCTATAAAGGTACACTACGGGTATCTCCGAAAGTGTCTGTTGGGTTGGCACGAATCGAGACTGGGATTTGTCACTCCGTGTACGGAGAGGTATCTCTGGGCCCACTCGGTAGGACATCATCATAATGTGCACAATGTGATCAAGGAGTTGATCACGGGATGATGTGTTACGGAACGAGTAAAGAGACTTGCCGGTAACGAGATTGAACAAGGTATCGGATACCGACGATCGAATCTCGGGCAAGTATCGTACCGCTAGACAAAGGGAATTGTATACGGGATTGATTAAGTCCTGACATCGTGGTTCATCCGATGAGATCATCGTGGAACATGTGGGAGCCAACATGGGTATCCAGATCCCGCTATTGGTTATTGGCCAGAGAACGTCTCGGTCATGTCTGCATGGTTCCCGAACCCGTAGGGTCTACACACTTAAGGTTCGGTGACGCTAGGGTTATAGAGATATTAGTATGCGGTAACACGAAAGTTGTTCGGAGTCCCGGAGGAGATCCCGGACGTCACGAGGAGTTCCGGAATGGTCTGGAGGTAAAGAACTATATATAGGAAGTGCTATTTCGGCCATCGGGACAAGTTTCGGGGTCACCGGTATTGTACCGGGACCACCGGAAGGGTCCCGGGGGTCCACCGGGTGGGGCCACCTGCCCCGGGGGCCACATTGGCTGTAGGGGGTGCGCCTTGGCCTATATGGGCCAAGGGCACCAGCCCCAAGAGGCCCATGCGCCAAGAATCAAGGGAAAGGAAGAGTCCTAAAGGGGGAAGGCACCTCCGAGGTGCCTTGGGGAGGAGGGACTCCTCCCTGGCCGCACCCTTCCTTGGAGGAAGGGCCAAGGCTGCGCCCCCCCTCTCCCTTGGCCCTATATATAGTGGGGGAAAGGGAGGGCAACCAGACCTAAGCCCTGGCGCCTCCCTCTCCCTCCCATGACACATCTCCCTCCTCCCACAGCGCTTGGCGAAGCCCTGTTGGAATCCCGCTACTTCCACCACCACGCCGTCGTGCTATTGGACCTCCATCAACCTCTCCTCCCCCCTTGCTGGATCAAGAAGGAGGAGACGTTGCTGCTCCGTACGTGTGTTGAACGCGGAGGTGCCGTCCGTTTGGCGCTAGGATCATCGGTGATTTGGATCACGACGAGTACGACTCCATCAACCCCGTTCTCTTGAACGCTTCCGCGCGCGATCTACAAGGGTATGTAGATCCACTCCTCCCTCGTTGCTAGATGACTCCATAGATAGATCTTGGTGACACATAGGAAAATTTTGAATTTATGCTACATTCCCCAACATGTACTCCGGCGCGACTCCCTCCGGGAGTATCGCTGCCTTTTCGCTCTGTTGCAGATATTTGGCCATGGATGTCGCCGTCGCTGCTAGTTGGTCCTTGTTGTCAAACCAAGACTGTATCTCCAACATCATAGCTAGTTTCACAGGGTCACCGTCTGCGATCCTCACGTATCGGTTGTACTCCTCCATCGATCTACTTCTCCATAGCACCTTCACTCGCCGGTGGTGGTTTCTGAATGGAAGAGGAGAGGAGCAGTGCTGGTTTTGGATTAGAACGGGAGAGGAGCGATGCTGGTTTTGGACTGGAACAGGAGAGGAGGGGCGGTGGTTTTGAAATGGAAGTGGAGAGGAGCGGCGCTGCATTTAGATTGGAACAGGAGAGGAGCGGCTGTGGTTTAAGAGGAGAAGAGCGGAAGAGCGGCGCTGGTCTTGGAAGTATTTTTTTGTTGTTTCCCGTATTTTGGGTCAAAGTTTGACCACGTACTGTATTTGATAAGCAAAATGTGAATGCATGTCACCAAAAATTGTATCGCTTGGTTCGTATCTGAATGTACTTTCAAATTATACTCCCTCCATTTTTTATACAAGGCCACAAACTCATATTACAGGTACCAAGGTAAAAATCAATGCTATGTTTAAGTCAATGTTGCAAGCTAGCTTGTCACCTTGATTGTCATGTTAACTAATGTGGTTTTTCTCTCCCAAGCACAATAAGCCAACCCTCTTACTCCTCATTGGTTGATTAATGTTGGCAATGCAAGCTAACCTTCTCACTCCCGCATTCACACAAGGGATATTAATGCTCTCGGGTGCTAGTACGAGGCAAACGCCATCAATTTTGCCTCGATTAATGTTAGTGGCCTTGTATAGTTGCAAATTGTAATTTTGATAGTGGCCTTGTATACAATGTATAACATATATTTTATGTGCGAAAATCATGGTCAATTATGACCCAGAATAAAAGGGAGACTAGTTAATGCGGGGTCGCTTTCTTAATTGAAGGGTAAATTGATTTTGATTTTGATCCAGTCAGAGCGCACCGGCCCTCTCGTCCAATCCTAAATCGCTGCCGCACGCTCCTCTCCCTCTTCTCCATTACAAAACAACCTCCTCTCCTCTCCATCGTCTCCATTCCAAAACCACCGTCTCGCCTCTCCCTCTTCTCTATTGCAAGACCATCGTCTCTCCTCCGTTTTCTAAACGCTTTGCTCCATGGCGCGGGCGCAATCCATGGATACAAAATTAGTATATTGCATACTATTTAAAAGTCGAGGGCGGGGCTTTTCCTGCGCGGTAGGCGGCGGGGCAGTTCCGCGTAGTCGGTTCGACAGAGACGCGAGAAGATGAGGGAGTAGGCTGCTGCAAACGTAGGGCTGTGTGATTTGACAGCAAGTTACTGCTGGACAGGTGGGGCCCCGTGATTTGACTTGCCATTATCATTTTAACTGCGGCGCTACGACGGGCGTGAGTCTCCCAGATTCCTGACCACCTCCATACAGGTGCCTCTCCCAATGCTTCACCATGTAGTAGAGGCTGGCTCTTGCATGAGAGCCCACTTCTCCACTTCTTCCTTGCCTCTCTTTCCTCCACGTATGCAAAATGCCATGTAAAGCACACTATTGTACTTACTTTTACTTGCTCCTACAGGTGCTTAAGCTTGCCACATAGGCATAAAGTCTGATGTGGCAAGTTAATTAAGAAGAGAGAGACTAGTTTGGTGACCCAAGGAAGAAACGGTGCTAAGCGCGTGTACCTAGGTGAAAAGACAATTTTGAGTCTATAGCTAATTAAATGAAGCAAACTTAGCAACACCATTTCATTGGAAGAGGTCACTCCTTGGCAAATGCAATAAATACACGCGCTTAGCACTGTTTCTTCCTTGAGTACGAAGAAAGAGATAGAGAGGAGTAAAAAATACACTTATAGCCAACCTTGTTGTAGTATGAGTGACTAAGTGATGACTATGTATGACATGCCAACATCAGATAGCCTAACGCACCGTGTTAAATCTCCAAAGGCGCGACCGCGCGAGCGACGCGACGGTCGTGGTAGACGTGACCATGATACGGGCTGCTGGCAACCCTTGGATCTGAGATCAAACGGTCGCATGCTAAGTTGCTAAAAATTTGTAGAATAACCCTCTAGGATAGGATATTCACCCATAGGTCTAGAATCACGCCATGCAACCATTCGATCTCAGATCCAAGGGCTCTCGGAAGCCCATATCATGGGAGAATGGAAAGCCACTACCCTGCCGTTCGCACGTTGGCAGTTTGCTCCTACTCGTCCCCACACATCCTTCAATACTACGGCGGTTCGCTCCTAGTCGTCCCGTCCATTCACATTACGGCAGTTCCACTAATCCTAACCCTCCCCCCAAATCCATGGCGTCCCGAATCTCCATGATCGGCGGTGAGTACAAGGTTAGAACCATCACCGGAATGAGTTCTACGTCATCTACACCCGTTCTTCCGCGACGGTGAAATGATGCCTTTCTCGCTTCAGACGCATGTTCGAAAACTCAGATGATGAGTGGGTCGCTGGGCTAGATGTTGAGTACACCACAGTCCTGGGACGAGAGAAGGCTCTAAAGGATGAAGGGAGGAAGAAGCCCGCCGTGATCCAGGTTCGTGTACATAACATTTGCTTGGTCTACCACATATGCCATGCCGACGTTGAGTGCCAGGATTTTAAGAACTTCCTAGAGAGCAACCTAGTCAAATTCATTACTGTAGACTTTGGTAACGACAAAGAAGTCCTGTGTCGGATAGGCCTCATTGTAGGCAACACCTTCGACCTCTAGAAGAATCGGCTGGTGTCCTCTCGTCAGCCTTCAATGCTGACCCTGGCAGGAGCCATGGTTCATCCTTCGTATGGTAAACTGGAGAAACCTCATTACATGTTTCATCGTCATGCATGGCAGCGGAATGTACTAGATATAGACCACATCCACTACGCTGCAATGGTTGGTGGGACGAACCGGGACCAATGGGCCTCGCTCCTGTCCCACCACCATTGGTCCCGGTTGGTAGCTTGAACCGGGACCAAAGGCTCTGTTGGGGATATACCCCATGGCATAAACCGGCCGGAAGTATAAACCAGCCGGACTGGATGACTCACTGGTAACCCACCCGGAGCTTGGCGGTTCACCGGCTACCCGCCCGGTCTTGGCGGTTCATTAGTAACCCGGCGGGCCGGTCAGATGGATGACGAGGCCCATGGCCCAGAAGGCCGGTTCATACTATGGTGGGCCAGTTTAAGAGGAAAGGCATGAGGAATATTTACCTTACAAGGAGTTAAGACCAGGACTTGTATCCGTTTTGTATTAGTGATAGACTAGTCCTAATCCTAATAGGACTCCACATGTAACCCGCCCCTTCAACATATATAAGGAGGGGCAGGGCTCCCATAAGAGGGACAAGATTCACAAGTTCCACAAGTTGGACAAGTTAGGTTTAGACAATAGCTCTCGAAATAGAGCACTCTTTTAACCGTGATCATCATCATCAATATCAATGAAGCAGGATGTAGGCTTTTACCTCCACCGTGAGGGGCCGAACCTGGGTAAAACATCGTGTCTCTCGTCCCGCTCAACCCCTCTCAAGCTACCACATAGATGCGTTGGCCTCACGAGTAAGTCCTGACACTAAGGACATCTGCCATGACAATTCCACGACAGTTGGCGCCCACTGTGGGGCCTGCGCACGGTGGTGTTGAGTTCTTGAAGGGATCTTTCTCAGGGATCGAGAAACTCGCAATTGAATCAGATTCCTGATCTTTTTGTGTCCATGTCCACATCAGTACGGATGAAGGCTAGTGATGATTGTTCAATCTAGCTGCAGAAATCCAAGGAATCAAATAGTACTTGCACTAAGCGATCTGCAATCTGCTAGCCGTGTTCATCGAGACCTGGTCATAGAAGGAAAAGTCAAAACAACCACGACCCGGAAAAGAACGGGGACTCAGAGTAATCAATCGCCGTGGTTTCCGCCTCCACTATAGCTGCAACAGCGCCCCGTGCCGCCCGGTTTGCCTTGGCCATTGACCCGCCGACAGCACCGCTTCACCTCGTCGGTGTCACCTTCGAGCCACCATTACATGGCCGCAGCCGCGCCTCAAGTCAGCTCCGCTTCAACTCGCCAGGGGCCGGTTTGAGCCCACTGCGCCCAGCGCTCCTCACGAAGTCAAGGGAGAGCCGGGCGTGCATGAGTCAAACTTGCTATGACTCGGAGAGCCACCCACGATCCGTGACCCACCTTGCTTCGTATCTGACTCCAAGCCGTTGGCAGTCTAGGTAGTCTAGGCAAGGGAAGTCACGGTCCAAGGAAAACTAGCTGAATCAAAGCATATACTTCCACATGGTTCAAGGAGAAACATCACGTAGTGGAAGAGTGGATTGTGGCAACCGAAAAAGACAAAGAAAATCACATGCAGATTCTGCGCAAAATGAAAGAGACAAAGCAGATTCTCCACGGGCTCGGGCTCCTCTGTTGACCCGCGTCGTTGACCCGCTAAGGTGCGCCATGAGCAGTGATGGGGTCTCCCCCGCCGCGCCTTGAAAGGATCAACACAAAAAAAATCTTGGTTATCTACGGACGCCGTATGGTGATCATCCGTCGCATAAAATCAGGTGATATTTATCCTATATATTTTGTTAAGTATTCTTCGAGAAACAACTACTCTGCTCTGCTGTATTTTTTGAACGCAGGATAATTGTTCACTGCAAATGTGGTTTATACCACAAGTACGGAGCATGTACTGGCAACATTGCGCCTGACGGATGCGCGCAAGTCACCGCCCTTCGGCCCAGACTACTTTGACTAACCGAGACCGTGCTTGTGACTGACTCACCCGTCTGCACCGGCTTATAATGCCGCGGCCGACTCATCTATCCGAGCCGCCGGGAGCACTGTTTCTACCGCATTGAGCCGCCTCTGCCGTGTTGAGCCACCGGGGTTCTGTCTAAACTGTCTCTGTCGCGTTGAACGGTCATCCGTCGTCTAAACAAATCAGGTGATATCCATCCAAGTTTGATTTATTAGCACATGTTGTTTTCTGTCAAAAAACAATTTATCTTTGCTGCAATGTTTTTATGCAGGATAATTATTTATGACAAATGTATTGTTATACCGCGGACATGGAGCGCGTGCCAGCATAGTTTCGCAGTGGCGTTCTTCCGGGCCATGCTGCTCGACGGATACACATGCAAATCGCCGCCCCCGCTGTTTGGTTTACATCCGTCCACGCATGCGGCCGACTCATTGTCTGCGCCGGTTTACAAACATCACGGCCGACTCACCTGTCCACACCGGTTTACCACACTGCGGCCGGTTCACCCATGATTAATTTCAGCTTCATACAGTTATCATCAACTTCATGGCGGGTTATTTCTGGCCTAAACACATCAGGTGATACGCATATGAAATATATTTTGTTAGCACATATTATTTTTATCAAAGAGCAGTTTATCTTTGCCTTGGTCTGCAATACTGTTTATGCAGGACAATTGTTCATTACAAATGAGGCGCTATGTTACGGGCACGGAGCATGCGCTAGCAATGTTCTGCACTGGCGTTTCGTCCGTGTCCTACCACCCGGTGAATAAACGTGAGAAGGTCGCCGTCCCTGTGGCCCGGTTTACATCAGCTTGCCGGGACCGCGCCCGCGATTAACTCGCCTGTCCGAGCCGGTTCACGACACCGGTGCCGATCTTCCCCGTCCGCACCAGCTTACAATGCCGCGACCGACTCATCTGTCCGAGCTGCCTCTGATGTTGTGGTCGTCCTTGTCGTCCGTCTCTTGCGGCCTGGTCTACATCAACATACTGGTCCGCACTTGTCTGGATGAACTGTTTATTGACTATGAGCAAGTCACTACTTGGGAAGCCTGATTTTCTTCCAACAAATTGGAGGTAAATTATCATATATTATCAGCCGCCATATGCACTGGATGGTTCAATGGGTAGGCGCACAAGTCGCCGCCACTACAGTTTGGTTAACTTCAAATTGCCAGTTGGAAGGAACCATTGGCCGAATTGCTGACACGGCTCATACATGATCATTTATAACCCGCCGCAGTCACCTCAACCTTCTGTGGATTCACATCGGGCTATCAGCGCCAATGATATACAAGTTATGCCGGTTTATATCACGGTCAAATATGGAGAATCTCAAGCCAACTCCTCGAGTCACCTTGAGACTTGGGGGCTACAATGATATGACTTAGCAAACGTTATCGGTTTTCAGTGAAGTCAAGAACCCCAATACGTTGGAGGGAAAGATAACCCGGTCCCGGATTCACATCGTGCTGTCAGAAGATTTCCGGATTAGAAAGTATATGACAGTTACAAAATCCCGGCTCAATGAAGAAGTTTCGGGTCATCAGAAAAGGATTCCGGTTTACAATCCGGTACAAGGGAAATCTGTTCTCCCACAAAGCTCTGGAGCGCTCAAATCCGGTTTAACAATGTCCGGTTCAAAAAGGAATTAACTTCTCGCAAGTTCGAGTTTAAAGGCCGTCAGAAAATTTCCGGCTAAAAATGAAGATTCTGGTTTAAAATCCGGTTCAAGGGAAAGATGTCTCCCACAAAGCTTTGAAGCTCTCAATATCCGGTTCAAGATCCCGGTTCAAAGAAGAATTTATCTCTTGCAAAAAGTTAAAAATTGCCGAAGAGGACCTACTGCCACGATGCATGGTTCAAACATGGATATCCCGCCTTACTGGCCTGACATATTATTGATCACATGGGGGCGTCTGTTTCATAAAGCGGGGTCTCTGTTCTTTTACATCATGCGTGGTTACACGGAGTTGTTCTGTCTTAAAGCAGCCTCCGGTTTACCCCTTGAAAATTTTATAAACATCACTTGGGGGCTTGGTCGTGTCCGAACCGATGCAATACCTCTTGATGGGCCAGAGCCTCCAGATCACCTGGGGACTTGGTCACGTCTGAACCAGTCATGCCTCTTGATCGGCCTAAGGCCACAGAATCACTTGGGGGCTTGGTCGAACCCGAACCATTGCCATGCCACTTGATCGGCATAAATGCCACGGTTTCATTTGGGGACCTGGCTGACTTGAACCATAGCTACACCTATCGGGAGCTTGGTCGTGTCCGACCATGGTAACGCCATCTGATCTGCTCAAATAAGCCTCTTTTTGCAAATGGTTTTATCATGGCCTTTGCTTCAATATTTTCCTTGATAACTGTTTCTTTTATTTTTGTTGCGTTTTTAAACTGACAATTCTTAAACCGGTTCGACTGTCAAATTACAAATTCACGGAATACGGTCAAATCTTAATCCGGAGACTATCTGCCCGGTTTGATTTTCTATTACCATCCTATTATGGAGTAAACCGGTGTTCATCAACCCGGTTCGGCTATCAACTACAAGTTGTCAGTACATGATCAGTTATAATCCGGCGATTATTAACCCGGTCTGGTTGACTACAAGTCGCCAGTATTATATATGGATAATCCGGTGTCTATCATAACCCGATACGATTTTATCATAAACCAGCACAATATGGAAAGAGTTATCAGTACTCGAGATTGAGATTATCACCCTTACTACAAAAAGTTGGTAAAACCAATGATGTGATTCAACGTCACAGGAATGATATATTTTATATTTGATTATTCTTAAGTGCAGCCTTGGTTATAAACCCGGGTTATATGTTGGGCATTATGACCCGTCCGGTAAACCGCCAGGGCACTTTAAACTTGTTGTATGCAGAAACAGGTTTGTTAAACCGGCCTGGCTTTGGACTATAAGTCGCCAGTATATATATTTGGATTGCACCATTGGAATCATGCGCTTATAAATCATTGGGTTATATTATTCAAATAGCCAAGTTTGGCTGAATTTTCATTATGATGTTGAATTAATAAGGTTTTCATACCGGATTATTTTATCTTGAATAGCCAACATGGCTGGATTTTATTATGGTTATTAATAACGAGGTTTTCAAAGTCGCTTTAGCGCAATGGCTATTATATTATCAATGCATATGGTTTATTTTACAATTGAAGGAATAGTCCCGAGTCGCTGCAGGCTCATGACCCGGCACTTGGGGGCTACATTATTCAACTGAAGGTTATATCAAATATGCAAGTCTCATGTCGCTGCAAGCATGCACCATGACACTTGGGGGCTAATGCAAAGTCATTTTTACTAGTCTTATTGAAGACCCGACTCATCATATTATAATGAGCCGGCCCTTGGGAGCTACCAATTGCTCCTGTCAACAATTTAAGGTAGACAAGTTTTCGTCCATAATATTGAAGAATCCATTGCTCAGTTGGTAAAGCACAAAGCTATTAACCTTGTGGACGTGGGTTCAAGCCCTACGATGGAAGCTACATTATAATATGTTATTTTCATTAAAGTATATATATCAAGTCCCGGTTCAGTATTATCTTACTAAGCCGGCCCTTGGGGGCTACACTGGTTGAAGTTTTTATGCGCATCAGGAAATTATAAGTCCCAGGTTGCTGCAAGCATGACAACCCGGCACTTGGGGGCTACATATATGGAGTATTCAGTTTTGAGATGAACAAACCGGATTTCTTCAAGGTTGCAACACTGATTGGAGCAAGTCTTAAGTTATCACTATATTCTCTTCTTAAGACTTGGGGGCTACAGGTATTATGCATGTAAAGGAGGAACATCTTCAAAATTTTCAATTTTGAGCAGATCAGGAAGATCAATTGTGTGACCCGGCGTTGGTAACAATCATAACCCGGTGTCTATAAACGGTCATGACCCGGGATCATCAGTTCTTATAACCCGGCAATTTTGGCAATGATAAACTGGCAAGCTCTATATTTTCAAACCGGCTGATATCAGTTGAATATTTGAAGACCAATATTTTTGTCAAATCAAGAGCATTGAAGGCCGATTCAAATGGATTCTTTATTCTCAATATCTTCTGCAAGCAAATTGAGTATGAAGCTGGCTTATTAAACCGGATTTTCTAGAAGAAGGAAATGACAAGGATGATCAGGTGTCGATTTACAAGAATTTTTAACCCAGAGCATAACCTGTCAAATTTGCTCTTGAGTTTATGTTGCAGATCAGTTTAACATGGATAAATCCAAATTAAACTGGGGGCTAATGTCGGGGATATACCCCGTGGCGTAAACCGGCCGGAAGTATAAACCGGCCGGACTGGATGACTCACTGGTAACCCGCCCGAAGCTTGGCGGTTCGCCGGCTACCCGCCCGGTCTTGGCGGTTCATTAGTAACCCGGCGGGCGGGTCAGATGGATGACGAGGCCCATGGCCCAGAAGGCCGGTTCATACTATGGTGGGCCGGTTTAAGAGGAAAGGCATGAGGAATATTTACCTTACAAGGAGTTAAGACCAGGACTTTTATCCGGTTTGTATTAGAGATAGAGTAGTCCTAATCCTAATAGGACTCCACATGTAACCCGCCCCTTCAACATATATAAGGAGGGGCAGGGCTCCCCAAAGAGGGACAAGATTCACAAGTTCCACAAGTTGGACTAGTTAGGTTTAGACAATAGCTCTCGAAATAGAGCACTCTTGTAACCGTGATCATCATCATCAATATCAATGAAGCAGGATGTAGGCTTTTACCTCCACCGTCAGGGGCCGAACCTGGGTAAAACATCGTGTCTCTCGTCCCGCACAACCCCTCTCAAGATACCACATAGATGCGTTGGCCTCGCGATTAAGTCCTGACACTAAGGACATCTGCCGTGACAATTCCACGACAGGCTCCCCTTTAGTCCCGGTTCATGCCACCAATCGGGACCAATGAGGTACCTATATATACCCCCTCGCGTAAGAACAGAGCACACTGCTCTGTTTTTTCTGGCCAAGGGGGAGAGGGCTTGGTGGTGCTCTAGCTCACCTCCTATGCACGCAAGGTGTTCGATGGAATGCCCGAGCCACACTACTTAAGCTTTCTCCTCTCCAAGCTCCATTTTCCTCAATATTTGTCTAGGTTTAGCGGTCCGTCACGCCCCGTCCCCGTCTTCACCGCCGTCGATCACCCACGCCGAGCTCATCGCCGGCACCATCGTGGTGAGCCTCTTGTTCTTATCTTCTTTCTGAAAGGAAAAATATTCTTACTTGTATGTTTACATAGATACTTGTATTATTTTCTTACTTTTATTATTTCATCTTATATAGTGCGATGGTTTTGGTATCCGCCCCTGTCGGCCCTCGTCATGTCTATGATTCGGATGTGGTATCCGCCCCCGCCGACCAACGTGACATAGATTTTATTTATCTAGGATGTATGTGAACCGGAAATTCCAACCGACCCTATTGTCGAGAGGTTAAATTTAGTTGAAGAAGAAAACAATTTCTTGAAGGAAAAAATAATAAAAATTGAGGAGGAGAAGATGATATTGGAGTTGCATGTTGTGGATGTCGTCGATGATCACAAGATCAAGATGGATGCAATGCGCTTGAAGATGAGAAAGGTTAGAAAATATGCCATTCATACCGAGGCTTGGTATCATTATGCCGTTGGATCAATTGTTACCTTGGTTGCGATTATGATCGCATTTGTTTTTGCATTGAAATGTTTTACATAGTTTCAATGTATGGTTTAATTAATTAGATGCTCTGGAGAGCTATATGTTGTTAGATGAGAACTATGGATGTACTTTGGTTTTAATGTGATGATGAACTTCTATTAATTTGGACACTTAATTATATATAATGCACGTAGATGAACAGGCAATGGATGTACGGTGACAGACACACCTCCGAGTACATTAAGGGCGTGCATGAGTTTCTCGATGCGGCTGAGGCAAACAAGCAGAATGGTTTTATGTGTTGTCCATGCACTGAATGTGGGAATACGATGTCTTAATCTAACCGGAAAATCCTTCACTCCCACCTGCTTTAAAAGGGTTTCATACCACACTATAATGTTTGGTCGAGGCACGGAGAAATAGGGGTTATGATGGAAGACGACGAAGAAGAAGAGTATGATGACAACTATGTGCCCCCTGAATACGGTGATGCTGCAATGGGGGAGCTGGTGAAGATCAAGAGGAACCAGACGATGTGTCCAATGATGCTGCAACGGGTGAAGCTGCTGAAGATCAAGAGGAACCAGACGATGTGCCCGATGATGATGATCTCTGCGGGGTCATTGTCGATGCAAGGACGCAATGCGAAAGTCAAAAGGAGTAGCTGAAGTTCGATCGCATGTTAGAGGATCACAAAAAATGGTTGTACCCCAATTGCGAAGATGGCAACACAAAGCTTAGTACCATACTGGAATTTCTGCAGTGGAAGGCAGAGAATGCTGTGCCTGACAAAGGATTTGAGAAGCTACTGAAAATATTGAAGAAGAAGCTTCGAAAGGATAACGAATGACCCGACAGTACATACGCATCAAAGAAGGTCATATGCCCTCTAGGATTGGAGGTGGAGAAGATACATGCATGCCCTAATGACTGCATCCTCTACCGCGGTGCTTATAAGGATCTGAACGCATGCCCGATATGCGGTGCATTGCAGTATAAGATCAGACGAGATGACCCTGGTGATGTTGACGGCGAGCCCCCTAGGAAGAGGGTTCCTACGAATGTGATGTGGTATGCTCCTATAATACCATGGTTGAAATGTCTGTTCAGAAACGGAGAGCATGCCAAGTTGATGCGATGACACAGTGAGGACCGTAAGAAAGACGCGAAGTTGAGAGCACCCGTAAGCAAGTAAAGAAGACAGTCGCTCCGTCTGCTCTGCCGGCGTCTAGCAGTACAGCTAGAGGCGGGAGGACATACAGATTCGGTCCTTCTCTGAAGACTCCAGAGAAGTTACCATACAAGAGGACCCCGGAGGAGAACGCCGAGATCGCACGAGAAGAAGTGAGGAACTTCTTTGAAGGGGTGAAAGCAAAGAAACATCCACCTTCGGAGGAGAAGGTAGATCCGGTGAAAGCAAAGTGCACTCTGGCTGCCCTAACAAAACCACCCAAGTCTCCGCCGAAAGGCAACTATGAGCGCATTATTGGAAATGCATTTGCCGAAGCGGAGCGGTCGGGAAGTACTGTCAGTGATCAAAGGATGAAAGAACGATGAGCTAGGAAACAAATTGCCCAGCTCGGCGAACAAGCGAAGCAATCGTGCCCCCCGCTCAAGGTGCCTAGCGACATCATCGCTAATGATCCGAGGATGGTGCCCGGTTATAGCAATCTTGGAGATTACTTGCCCAACGATGTACATTATGATTTCTTGGAGGTGCAGATACAAAGATACGAGTATGGGAAGCCTCTCGTCAAAGATGAAAGATCTGTATCAACGATGATGCGAAGATTGCATGATTGGTACTTGAAAATCTGCAGAGAGTCTGGGGGAGGAATTCTTTGTATGTGAGAGTTAAAAAGGAGCATGACCTCGTTGGAATTGAATTGTTGCCTGTTCCATTTGAGGAGTTCTTTCAGTTTTTCAATCAATTGGACCTCGAAAAAGCAACGGTCACCTGCTATTGCCTGTAAGTAGTACTACTTCTGTCATTAAGTCTCTCTATATAGCTCAGCTCTTTCATTGCATGTATTTATAATTATCCTCACTATATTATGCAGATTGAAGATCATCGAATTGAAGAAAAGACAAATCGATGATATTGGGTTCGTTAACACAAATCTCATAGATGCAACTGAGGTTAAATTTTATGTCGCAGATACCGAGGCCAACTTGCTACGATCGTTGGTAATAAATGAAAACAAAGATATAATACTCTTGCCTTACAACTTCAAGTGAGTGTTACTGTCTTGTGCATATTCGGTTTCCCTTATGTAATTGATGAGTTATGCATGCGTGTGCAGGTTCCACTATATTCTCCTAGAGATTAAGCTTGAGCAGGGAGTAGTAACTGTCTTGGACTCTAAACGAAAAGATCCCCAGGAGTATGCAGACATGACTCAAATGCTCGAGAAGTAAGTTAAATCAATCATTATCCACCATATCAGCAACTTTGTTCATTTCTGATATCAAGTAATTGTTTTCTTTGTCTGGCAAGGTTTGGAGCAAATTCACCAAAAAAGCTACGGGACTGCCAAAGAAGCTGGAATTTAGACACCCGAAAGTAAGTACTATAGTAGCATGTTCCGCGCATCTCCTAGTGATTCAAGCGCTAGTTTCATCAATACCATTTGGCATTCTTGCTTATCAGTTTGATGGACCTCTATTTCTTGTAAAGTGGTTGTGGCAGGAACAAGGGAATGATTTATGTGGATACTACGTTTGCAAGTCCATCCGCCACACGACCTGTGAGCGGGGCTACTCTGACAAACAATATGAAGTGCGTAAATAACAATATTCACAATTTTATTTTATTACCATCATTTGTGTTGAGTTTCATTCATTCATATATATATATATGTATTGACCCCCTTCTTCAAATTAGATGTTTCGGAAGTGGGATGAACTCCTAGCACCAACTCGCATGCGAGCAATTCAAGAGGAATTGGCGGCATTCTTTCTTGACCACGTGATCGCTGAAGACGGAGAATACTATGTGGACCATGCGTCCGTACGCTAGGAGATTATATTTGTAAGAGATAATTATTGTATATATGTAGCTGGTAGTGTCGGATAGATATACTAGAACTTGTTGTTCGACCAATCTCTCGGAGAAGGAGAAGTGGTCGATATCACTTCTATCAGTATGCATATATGTTCATGACGATCTTATGTTTCCTTCATTTGCTTACTAGCTAGCTAGCGTGTCTAGTCCTCTCTATACGTATGTATAGTACGTAGCGTCGACCAAGCACGGAGATAAGAGAGGACACTTCTCTCTATTAATTATAGCTAGCTAACACCTAAATTAACCCCCCAAAACCCCCAACCCCCCCCCCTTTCAAAAAAAACAAAAACTCCAGCCGCAGAAATGCTGACGCGTGGATGTCTATTGGTCCCGGTTGGTGCCACCAACCGGGACCAAAGGCCCTCCTGCCTGGGCTCCGCGCACAGGCCATGTGGAGGCCATTCTGTCCTAGTTTTGGACTGAACCGGGACTGAAGGGACAGGGCATTAGTAACGACCCTTTAGTCCCGGTTCAGAACCGGGACAAAAGGCCCTTACGAACCGGGACAATAGGCCCGTTTTCTACTAGTGACTCTGAGTAAGGTGGCAGTGTCGTTGCTCATGGTGGTTCTAATGCAGTGTCTACCAGAATAGTTGCAAAGTTTAATTTCAGGTGTGCTTAATTTAATTTGAGGGGTGTGTTGTGCTGAGCCCCCAGCAGAACTATGTTATGTTTCTTCTCGTTACTTTAACTCTTCAGTACATACATACTAGTATTTCTTACATTTCATCTTTTAGTTGGTATAGTACTACCACTCGTTTCTTCACATTATATACGTACAATATATATGGCCAACATCATATAGCCAGCAGTTTAGTTGTCAAAGAATTTCAGGGTGCTTAGTTTTGTCAAGGAATTCCAGGATGCTTAGAGGGTGCTTGGATCCAAGGGACTTATTTTAGTCTGAGTAAAAATAGTCTCTTTAAGAGGCTAAAGTTTCAAGCTCCCCTGACTAAAGAGGGGCTAAAACTAGTCTTGACACTAAATTTTTTTAGTCAAGGGTACCCCTACTAAAATGTGGATTAGTCCTCTCTCTACTCATTTAACTCCTCTCCTTTAACAAAGGCGAGTTCTATATTGGAGGGTTTGGAGGATAATAAATGCTCATTAACTTGATTTTAGCCTTTTTATTATTTGGATCCAAGCATGGGTGAGGCTAGCATGTTTTAGTCCCACTACTTTTAGTCATGGGACTAAAATGTATCCAAGCACCCTCTTAGTTTTATTTGAGGGGTGGGTTGTGCTGGACACCATTATTGTGACTAGCCTTTTTAATAGTACTATATGCATAATTTGGTGATGAGCGCTCTCTATATGTACCACCTTTTTTTTAATTTCAAGTTTTGCTCCATGGCGCAATCCATCGATACTACTGTTGTACAAAAGTATACATTTTTTAAAAGGCTAGAGGGCGGGGCAGTCTAGCTTGGTCAGTTTCACGAGAGGCGAGGGCCTTTGTGATTTGACGACTCATTACTGCTGGAAGGCGGGGCCTTGTGATTTGACTGCTCGTATAAATGCGCAGACGACTTGATCGAGGAGGAGCAAAGAACCGTGCGGTATACTCAAGTTTTCCACTGGAGTAGTAATGCGACAGAGGGGCAAGCCATACGGCAGCCCAGTGCCATATGGCGATAAAAAATGATCTAATTTGCTAGTCATCTCATTGTTAGCATTGTTCTATTCATTCCCTAAAAAATATTGTTCTATTCATGCCTCGCAGAGAACGTGACATGTGCGGCGAAACACCCGAAGCAAAAGATGAAACACATGAGCAAAAGAAGAAGGAAGATTATCACCCAAATGATCTAATTCGCCGCGGAGTCGTAACTCCTTCTTCATCGCCTCCACGATCTCCATCTCCTTGCGCGTCTCGTCCGCCATCTTCATCATTGTGTCCATGACGCGGCATTTCTCGACGCGAGCCTTCATCATCTGTTCCACGGCCATATTACGTACCTTGACAGCAGCCAGGTGCTCGATGCGGAGCTTCGCCAACTCTTCCTTTTGTTCCATGGCGAGGGCCTCCAGCATCTTCATCGAGGAACTACTATTCTCATGCAGCTTCTTCCATCCGGCGTTCTTCTCCTTCAACAGGTCTCGTGGCAGAGATTCGCATTGTCCTCCTGAAGTCGCAGGTTTTCGCCGGTCGCCTTCTTCTCCGAGGCAATGCTCTTCTTCAGCAGCATCACCAAGCCGGTAGTCAACTCCCCCTGCTGATTGAGCTCAGCGGGCATGTCGTCGAGGCTCTCCTTCAGCAACTCCATCAAGCCTTGGATGAACTCCTTCTTCTTATTGAGCTGATCGAGCATGCCATCTAGGGATAACGACTCCAGCTCCACCGGCTCAGCATGTTCGCCTCCGCGGCTAGGGCGCTCCTGGGAGCCATCGCCTGCCCGTGAGAGATCTTTCGAGGTCTCTGCGTGGCGGCAAGCCCTCTTTTTTTCTGCAGCCTGGGTTGCCGCACCCTTGTTACAAGTAGTTCTCGACCTAGAGCTCTGCTCACCGGCCATGGCAACGACGGACGAAGAAGAAGCACTTATGAGGAGGAAAGGTAGAGTGATTTTCGGTTAGGTAGTTCCCCTTTTTATAACCTAAGTACTAGCACTAGTACTAATACCTACATAGTGGGAACACGTTCAGGTTTGGTACGTACTACTCGTAGGTGTGAGCAACCTTTCGAATGTGATGGGAACAAGGTAAAGATTAATTGATGGTTTTGGTTTCGAGGCCCGAAACGGCTCCCAATGAGTTTAGCGGAACATAAATTTCAAGTACTATACTGCTCAAATGCGTAAATATTATGTTACTGTCAAAAATTGGCACAAAATACGAAGGAGACCAATGGAAGTACTACTAGCAACCCATGATTTAACTACTCGCATACGCACAGTGGAGGAATAATGTCTTTCTTCCGCCCTCACATCCACTCAATTTGCATGCGCTGTATTAATTGACCATCAATGAAGTGAACGACTTTACATGCGTCAAATTATCACATGGGGTGGATCTTGGTACAAAATTACGTCCGCCCGTGTACTCACGTGTGCGTGCGAGGAATGAGTGCGTGCATGGCGTGCATGCACATATTCACTTCGTGCATGTACCGCCAGTATGGCTCAGGGAGGACGAGTACATTCTTCTGGAACCAGCAGCACGTCACTATGATCAATCCACGCAAGAAGGTCGCGACAACGCCTACACATGTGCCACGTACATTCATGAACTGTAAGAGAGACACTGTGTAGCGTGCCATTGGTATTCTAATTTACGTGTTTTGCACATACTCGAAGTACTAGTAAGGTACACGTGCATTGCACGCATCAGATTTTGCAAACAAATTATGAATAAATACCACACTATAGCATGTAAGCTCTGAGTCATATATGCCTGATGTAGCCCTTCATTTAATTCTTATAGTTCATCTCATTCAAAATCAATTAGTTTTTATAAAAAAGCTAAGAACGCGGGAATAGGAAAAACATGGGATTATAGTGGAATATCCTCTTGAATCCTACATGATTGTATGAGTGATTGATTGTGCATAGAAAAACGCAGAATTCTTTCAATGAGGTTTGAGTGGATGGGATGTTTCCTATGAAATCTAGTGCAAATGAATCATATGGAAAAATTCATATGGTTTACAATCCTACGAATCAAACAACCAAGATAGGAAAAATTCCTAATGATTAGAATCCTCCAAAATTCCTTTGAGAATCCTTTGAATCAAAGAAGCCCTTAATCTATTTTATGATTCATGGAATTGTGCGTTGTAAAGCATAAAGTAAAAAACAAATAATGGCAATTCAACTAGAAAAAAGTTTGGGCAGTTATGATACGGAAGATTCTAGAACAAAAGAGAAGCACTGTTGTTTTGAGGTTTGTGCATTATGCTTAAGTTCAACCATGGAGTCTGCTAGATTGTACATGTGGCAAAATCCGGTGGGGGGCTAGAAGATGGTGCGAGGGGCCTAATGGAGGGAGACTATGAAGGAATGCACAAGTGCAAGATCGATATTTAGAGAGAGGGGGCGAACACGCGCGCTGATGCGCACAGTGGCGGAGCCATGAAAAATAAATGAGCTAGGGGGCCAAGCATTGCTAACCCTTTACGAGGAGGGTCAATTCATGAACTTAAACCATTTTTAGCAGCAATTGTTATGATCACATTCATATTAGCCTTGATATATAGTGATGTTAGGGGGGAGGGGGCAGGGCCCTTACTGCCCCCTGTCTTCGCCATTGTGCACGCGTCTGAGAGATGAAGCAGAAGGCATGGATGATGAGAGGGGGACGTTGGATACATAATTTGTTGGGTTTCATAGTAATTTCAAAAAAATTTCCTACGCACACACAAGATCATGTGATGCATAGCAACGAGGGGGAGAGTGTTGTCTACGTACCCAACGCAGACCGACTGCGGAAGCGATGACACGACGTAGAGGAAGTAGTCGTACGTCTTCACGATCCAACCGATCGAGCACCGAAACTACGGCACCTCCGAGTTTGAGCACACGTTCAGCTCGATGACGATCCCCAGACTTCGATCCAGCAAAGTGTCGGGGTAGAGTTTCGTCAGCACGACGGCGTGGTGACGATCTTGATGAACTACAGCAGCAGGGCTTCGCCTAAACTCCGCTACAGTATTATCGAGGTACATGGTGGCAGGGGGCACCGCACACGGCTAAGGAATAGATCACGTGGATCAACTTGTGTGTTCTAGGGTGACTCTACCTCAGTATATAAAGGAGCCAAGGGGGGAGGGGGGCGCCGGCCAGGGAGAGAGGCGCAGGAGGAGTCCTACTCCTTCCGGGAGTAGGACTCCCCCCCAATCCTATTCCAACTAGGATTCCCCAAGGGGGGAAAGAGGGAGAGGGGTGGCCGGCCACCTCTCCTAGTCCTAATAGGACTAGGGGAGGGGGGAGGTGCGCAGCCCCCTTGGGCTGCCCCTTTCTCCTTTCCACTAATGCCCATGAAGGCCCATATGGCTCCCGGGGGTTACCCGGTAAAATCCCGATTTCACCCGGAACACTTCCGATGTCCAAACATAGGCTTCCAATATATCAATCTTTACGTCTCGACCATTTCGAGACTCCTCGTCATGTCCGTGGTCACATCCGGGACTCCGAACAACCTTCGGTACATCAAAATGCATAAACTCATAATGTAACTGTCATCGTAACCTTAAGCGTGCGGACCCTACGGGTTCGAGAACAATGTAGACATGACCGAGACACGTCTCCGGTCAATAACCAATAGCGGGACTTGGATGCCCATATTGGCTCCTACATATTCTACGAAGATCTTTATCGGTCAGACCGCATAACAACATACGTTGTTCCCTTTGTCATCGGTATTTTACTTGCCCGAGATTCGATCGTCGGTATCCAATACCTAGCTCAATCTCGTTACCAGCAAGTCTCTTTACTCGTTCCGTAATACATCATCTCACAACTAACATATTAGTTGTAATGCTTGCAAGGCTTATGTGATGTGTATTACCGAGAGGGCCCAGAGATACCTCTCCAACAATCGGAGTGACAAATCCTAATCTCGAAATACGCCAACCCAACATCTACCTTTGGAGACACCTGTAATGCTCCTTTATAATCACCCAGTTACGTTGTGACATTTGGTAGCACCCAAAGTGTTCCTCCGGCAAACGGGAGTTGCATAATCTCATAGTTATAGGAACATGTATAAGTCATGAAGAAAAGCAATAGCAACATACTAAACGATCGGGTGCTAAGCTAATGGAATGGGTCATGTCAATCAGATCATTCAACTAATGATGTGACCTCGTTAATCAAATAACAACTCATTGTTCATGGTCAGGAAACATAACCATCTTTGATTAACGAGCTAGTCAAGTAGAGGCATACTAGTGACACTTTGTTTGTCTATGTATTCACACATGTATTAAGTTTCCGGTTAATACAATTCTAGCATGAATAATAAACATTTATCATGATTATAAGGAAATATATAATAACTTTATTATTGCCTCTAGGGCATATTTCCTTCAGTCTCCCACTTGCACTAGAGTCAATAATCTAGATTACACTGTAATGAATCTAACACCCATGGAGCCTTGGTGCTGATCATGTTTTGCTCGTGGAAGAGGCTTAGTCAACGGGTCTGCAACATTCAGATCCGTATGTATCTTGCAAATCTCTATGTCTCCCACCTGGACTAGATCCCGGATGGAGTTGAAGCGTCTCTTAATGTGTTTGGTCCTTTTGTGAAATCTGGATTCCTTTGCCAAGGCAATTGCACCAGTATTGTCACAAAAGATTTTCATTGGACCCGATGCATTAGGTATGACACCTAGATCGGATATGAACTCCTTCATCCAGACTCCTTCGTTTGCTGCTTCCGAAGCAGCTATGTACTCCGCTTCACATGTAGATCCCGCTACGACGCTTTGTTTAGAACTGCACCAACTGACAGCTCCACTGTTTAATGTAAACACGTATCCGGTTTGCGATTTACAATCGTCCGGATCAGTGTCAAAGCTTGCATCAACGTAACCTTTTACGGTGAGCTCTTTGTCACCTCCATATACGAGAAACATATCCTTAGTCCTTTTCAGGTATTTCAGGATGTTCTTGACCGCTGTCCAGTGATCCACTCCTGGATTACTTTGGTACCTCCCTGCTAAACTTATAGCAAGGCACACATCAGGTCTGGTACACAGCATTGCATACATGATAGATCCTATGGCTGATGCATAGGGCACATCTTTCATATTCTCTCTACCTTCTGCAGTGGTCGGGCATTGAGTCTTACTCAACTTCACACCTTGTAACACAGGCAAGAATCCTTTCTTTGCTTGATCCATTTTGAACTTCTTCAAAATTTTGTCAAGGTACGTGCTTTGTGAAAGTCCAATTAAGCGTCTTGATCTATCTCTATAGATCTTAATGCCTAATATGTAAGCAGCTTCACCGAGGTCTTTCATTGAAAAACTTTTATTCAAGTATCCCTTTATGCTATCCAGAAATTCTATATCATTTCCAATCAGCAATATGTCATCCACATATAATATCAGAAATGCTACAGAGCTCCCACTCACTTTCTTGTAAATACAGGCTTCTCCGAAAGTCTGTATAAAACCAAATGCTTTGATCACACTATCAAAACGTTTATTCCAACTCCGAGAGGCTTGCACCAGTCCATAAATGGATCGCTGGAGCTTGCACAATTTGTTAGCTCCCTTTGGATCGACAAAACCTTCCGGTTGCATCATATACAACTCTTCTTCAAGAAATCCATTCAGGAATGCAGTTTTGACATCCATCTGCCAAATTTCATAATCATAAAATGCGGCAATCGCTAACATGATTCGGACGGACTTAAGCATCGCTAAGGGTGAGAAGGTCTCTTCGTAGTCAATTCCTTGAACTTGTCGAAAACCTTTTGCGGCAAGTCGAGCTTTGTAGACAGTAACATTACCATCAGCATCACTCTTCTTCTTAAAGATCCATTTATTTTCAATTGCTTGCCGATCATCGGGCAAGTCAACCAAAGTCCATACTTTGTTCTCATATATGGATCCCATCTCAGATTTCATGGCTTCAAGCCACTTTGCGGAATCTGGGCTCACCATCGCTTCTTCATAGTTCGTAGGTTCATCATGATCTAGTAGCATGACTTGCAGAACAGGATTAACGTACCACTCTAGTGCCGATCTTACTCTGGTTGATCTACGAGGTTCAGTAGTATATTGATCTGAAGTTTCATGATCATTATCATTGGCTTCCTGACTAACTGGTGTAGGTGTCACTGAAACAATTTTCTGTGATGTACTACTTTCCAGTAAGGGAGCAGGTACAGTTACCTCATCAAGTTCTACTTTCCTCCCACTCACTTCTTTCGAGAGAAACTCCTTCTCTAGAAAGGATCCATTCTTGGCAACGAATGTTTTGCCTTCGGATCTGTGATAGAAGGTGTACCCAACAGTCTCCTTTGGGTATCCTATGAAGACACATTTCTCCGATTTGGGTTCGAGCTTATCAGGTTGAAGCTTTTTCACATAAGCATCGCAGCCCCAAACTTTAAGAAACGACAACTTTGGTTTCTTGCCAAACCACAGTTCATAAGGCGTCGTCTCAACGGATTTTGATGGTGCCCTATTTAACGTGAATGCGGCCGTCTCTAAAGCATGACCCCAAAACGATAGCGGTAAATCAGTAAGAGACATCATAGATCGCACCATATCCAATAAAGTATGATTACGACGTTCGGACACACCATTACGCTGTGGTGTTCCAGGTGGCGTGAGTTGCGAAACTATTCCACAATTTTTCAAATGTACACCAAACTCGTAACTCAAATATTCTCCTCCACGATCAGATCGTAGAAACTTTATTTTCTTGTTACGATGATTTTCAACTTCACTCTGAAATTCTTTGAACTTTTCAAATGTTTCAGACTTATGTTTCATTAAGTAGATATACCCATATCTGCTTAAATCATCTGTGAAGGTGAGAAAATAACGATATCCGCCACGAGCCTCAATATTCATCGGACCACATACATCGGTATGTATGATTTCCAACAAATCTGTTGCTCTCTCCATAGTACCGGAGAACGGTGTTTTAGTCATCTTGCCCATGAGGCACGGTTCGCAAGTACCATGTGATTCATAATCAAGTGGTTCCAAAAGTCCATCAGTATGGAGTTTCTTCATGCGCTTTATACCGATATGACCTAAACGACAGTGCCACAAATAAGTTGCACTTTCATTATCAACTCTGCATCTTTTGGTTTCAACATTATGAATATGTGTATTACTACTATCGAGATTCAATAAGAATAGACCACTCCTCAAGGGTGCATGACCATAAAAGATATTACTCATATAAATAGAACAACCATTATTCTCTGATTTAAATGAATAACCGTCTCGCATTAAACAAGATCCAGATATAATGTTCATGCTCAACGCTGGCACCAAATAACAATTATTTAGGTCTAATATTAATCCCGAAGGTAGATGTAGAGGTAGCGTGCCGACCGCGATCACATCGACTTTGGAACCGTTTCCCACGCGCATCGTCACCTCGTCCTTTGCCAGTGCCCGCTTATTCCGTAGTCCCTGTTTCGAGTTGCAAATATTAGCAACAGAACCAGTATCAAATACCCAGGTGCTACTGCGAGCTCTAGTAAGGTACACATCAATAACATGTATATCACATATACCTTTGTTCACCTTACCATCCTTCTTATCCGCCAAATACATGGGGCAGTTCCGCTTCCAGTGACCAGTCTGCTTGCAGTAGAAGCACTCAGTTTCAGGCTTAGGACCAGACTTGGGTTTCTTCTCCTGAGCAGCAACTTGCTTGCCGTTCTTCTTGAAGTTCCCCTTCTTCTTCCCTTTGCCCTTTTTCTTGAAACTAGTGGTTTTGTTAACCATCAACACTTGATGCTCCTTTTTGATTTCTACCTCCGCAGCTTTCAGCATTGCGAAGAGCTCGGGAATAGTCTTGTTCATCCCTTGCATATTATAGTTCATCACGAAGCTCTTGTAGCTTGGTGGCAGTGATTGGAGAATTCTGTCAATGACGCAATCATCCGGAAGTTTAACTCCCAATTGAATCAAGTGATTATTATACCCAGACATTTTGAGTATATGCTCACTGACAAAACTGTTCTCCTCCATCTTGCAGCTATAGAACTTATTGGAGACTTCATATCTCTCAATTCGGGCATTTGCTTGAAATATTAACTTCAACTCCTGGAACATCTCATATGCTCCATGACGTTCGAAACGTCGTTGAAGTCCCGATTCTAAGCCGTAAAGCATGGCACACTGAACTATCGAGTAGTCATCAGCTTTGCTCTGCCAGGCGTTCATAACATCTGGTGTTGCTCCAGCAGCAGGCCTGGCACCTAGCGGTGCTTCCAGGACGTAATTCTTCTGTGCAGCAATGAGGATAATCCTCAAGTTACGGACCCAGTCCGTGTAATTGCTACCATCATCTTTCAACTTTGCTTTCTCAAGGAATGCATTAAAATTCAACAGAACAACAGCACGAGCCATCTATCTACAATCAACATAAACAAGCAAGATACTATCAGGTACTAAGTTCATGATAAATTTAAGTTCAATTAATCATATTACTTAAGAACTCCCACTTAGATAGACATCCCTCTAATCTTCTAAGTGATTACGTGATCCAAATCAACTAAACCATAACCGATCATCACGTGAGATGGAGTAGCTTTCAATGGTGAACATCGTTTATGTTGATCATATCTACTATATGATTCACGCTCGACCTTTCGGTCTCCCTGTTCCGAGGAAATATCTGCATATGCTAGGCTTGTCAAGTTTAACCTGAGTATTCTGCGTGTGCAAAACTGGCTTGCACCCGTTGTAGATGGACGTAGAGCTTATCACACCCGATCATCACATGGTGTCTGGGCACGACGAACTTTGGCAACGGTGCATACTCAGGGAGAACACTTCTTGATAATTTAATCAGAGATCATCTTATAATGCTACCGTCAATCAAAGCAAGATAAGATGCATAAAAAGATAAACATCACATGCAATCAATATAAGTGATATGATATGGCCATCATCATCTTGTGCTTGTGATCTCCATCTCCGAAGCACCGTCATGATCACCATCGTCACCGGCGCGACACCTTGATCTCCATCGTAGCATCGTTGTCGTCTCGCCAATCTTATGCTTCCACGACTATCACTTTGTGGTTATGTATTTTACGTCATGTATTGGAGATGCTATTAGAATTCCACTCAGGTTAACGTTGTTCGTTGTCTCTCTTGTCCTGCTTCAGCCTCGGCATCGTACAACTCACCAGAGCTGCTCCAACGATGAAACCCTCCATCACATCAGAGCAGTACCTCGGGCTCCATCTCCAGACGCCTAAGATCTTCTTCCCCTCCTCCGACAGCCAAGTCAGCCGGAGCGTCCTCACCGGCCAACCCAATCACGCTGAGATCGACATGGCTTCGCCAAAGATGTTGTACACTTGTTGCATCTCTTTTTTACTCTACATGTTATATATATTGTCCACTAAGCACTCGTAGTAACGGAAAATACAATTATTTTATCTTACTATATGACAAGCAGTGAGGTACCAGGCAACATAGCTATCCGTGATGGACTCTCTTGAATGCCATCATTATTTATCTCTGCGCGTTTGAGCTGTGCATTTGTCGATGGGCCTGGGAGTTGAGCTAGTATGGCAGTGGCCTGGGTCCAAAGTAATAGAAGTAGCACAAAAACTTTTTTTAGTGTAGGATTTTCCTTGCTCAAGCCTGCCTACTAGAATCGCCAGTGCTTGAAAGGAAAAGTGAATGAAAAACATCGGAATGGGAAAGTTTCCTATGGTACTACTTTTCATGAATTTGGTGCAAAGGAATGGACCAAAGGAAAACTGTAGGATTTGTTCCTTTAGTGTCTCCTTGAAAGAAAAACCGTAGGAATTCTAATTTCCACTTCTCCTCCTTTTCATATTCCTATTCATCAAGCACAAGACTAAGAGATAGTAGCATAATAACATTATAACCATACATTTTCTTGTGGTTTGACTTAATCTCACCATGCTTTTTTGCATCCTGTGATCTTCCAATTGTTGTGAATCAAACACCCAGATTGGCAGAAATCCTGTGTTTTTAAATTCTCTGTTTTGCACGTGCATTCCTATCCTATTCCTGTCTATTTCCTATCCCTGCATTGTTAGAATCCTCAAATTCAAACAAGCCCTTACTCAATTACTTCTGTTATAGATATGTGTCAAAGAAAACCTTGTGTGGTTTGTCCTACTCCTGCGGCGCTGTGTTCCACCCCAGCTCAACTGCTCCAACGATGGAAGGGTTCACCACATCAGGGATCCGCTCTCCAGACTATCTTTCGCCACCTCAGATCTTCTTCCCCGCCGCGGGCAGCCACGACAATTGCAGTACCATCATCAACTGAGCAGATGACCTTGAGGACTACACGGGTCCGCAAGAGAGGTCGCACTCTTCTGTGTCTGCTTACGTTATGCGTCGCTTAATATGATGACATGCTACATCATCGTCATGTTCACCTATTAGACTCCGAGTCAGGTCCAAACTAATGCTGAAACTTGTGTTTTTAAATTGTTGCGGGGTACATATCGGGGCAGCAATCAGTACTATCTGTCTACTATGTGGTTAATCTCCGGTGTCTACTATGTGTTTCATGTTGGGTGCAAACAAACATTAAAGGAGCCATTATCTGTATTTTTTAACTAAAGCTATTATCTGCCTACTATCATTGGTTTTGGGTCTATCCACAGTTTGCTACCATCACTCTGGATTTGTGCATGCACTCCTTACATAATCTCACTATGTTTTATTCCTATACATGCCAGTTATTGTACACAATGGAACTGATCATGTAGAGCAAAAGAGACGAGCCTTGCGTGGCAATAAAATTTCATGTAGACGTCGTTCCATGGTGGGCGGAAAGGCAGCCCCCCTCCACCCATTTTGGATCGTAATCAAGAGGAAGATAACTGTTATGAAAGGGATTCAGAAGGAGAAGACCACTCCTATTTACCCCATGAGGTCTTTGCTCTAACTTGGCATGCTGATGTTGGTAATATCATGCATATGGTGCCTTGCAATGCTTACTGTATACATTAAAGATGTCATCTGCTTAGTTTAGACATGCTTTGTGTCAATGCCATCTGTTTAGTTTCTTTATCGTATATGTGAATCATGCAATGCCATCTTGTCTAGCCAGGCATCATATATGTGAATTTCGCAATGCCACCCTGGTTAGCCAGTCATCTTATATGTGAATTATATCATGCCATCATTTTTTATTACGTGTTAAATTTGTCAACAATTTTAGTACATTCAATTACTCTTCCTGTGCATCAGCCATTTGGCACGGTCATGGAAAAATCTGGAGTGGAAACAAGGTCCTCAGAGCGACAATGCTATCTGACGAATCGCATGTCTTGCTGGTTACCGATAGCTCCTCAAAGGAGGATTCAGAGACAGATGACCAGTCATATTTCCCCCCCAAGGTGCATGCCCTAACTTGGTAGGGTTATGTTGCTCATATCGTGCATATGGTATCTTGCATTGCTATGTCATTTGCTTAGTTTAGACATGCTTTATGTGAATGCCACATGTTTAGTGTCTAATTACCATATATGTGAATTATGCAATGCCATCTTGTTGCAAGACATTATATATGTGAATTATGCAGTGTTATCTTGTTGCAAGGCTTTATGTATGTGAATTATGCAATGCCATGTTGTTTAGGCAAGCGTCATATATGTGAATTATATCATGTCGTCCCTTTTTTTCTATTTCTCATTGCTTTTGTCGACAATGTTTGTATATTCAACTGCTCTTCCTGTGCATCAGCCATTTGAATTGGTGATGGAGAAATCTGGAGTGAAAACAAGGTCTTTAGAGCAGACAATGCTACCTGCTGAAGCAGATATCTTGCTGGTTATAGATAGCTCTTCAGAGGAGGATTCAGAGGCAGATGACCAGTCCTATTATGCCCCTGAGGTGTATGCTCAAACATGGCAGAGTTATATTACACATATAATGCATATGTTGTATTGCAATGCTTAGTTTTTACGAATGCCATCTCCTTAGTTGACACATCATATATGCGATTGCCCTCTGCTCACTTCCTTAGTATATAAATCATATATTTGAATTATGTCATGCCATGATGTTTACATAGATAGCATGTATCTGAATTATGGCATGCCAACCCATTTTCTAAAGACATAATATAGTTATATCATCTCATCCTGTTTACATAGTCATCATATTTGAATTATGTCATTCTATCCGTGAATTATATCATGCCATCATGTTTCCATCGACGACATGTTTGTGATTTATGGCATTCCAACCACTTTAATAGACACATCGTATAGTTATATCATGTCCTCCTGTTTACATAGTCATCATATTTTGAAGTATGTCATTCTATCCTGTTTAGTTAGCCATCATACATGTGAAATTGTGTCATGCTATCCTGTTTAATTAGCCATCATATATGTGAAATTATGTCCTGCTATTCTGTTTGCTTAGACAACATAAATGTGAATTATTTCATGCCCTGTTTTCTTCCCTACTATCCATTGCACCTGTCTATCTTACAATGTCTGTACATTCAATTACTTTTCTTGTTTATCAGCCATTTCAATTGGAGGGAGTGATGGCAGTATCTGTGGGAGTAAAAACACGGTCTTCAGAAAAGATCGTGCTACCTATCGATGCAGATAGAACCACGGTTGTACTTGCCCAAGAACCAGCCCCACCACACATAACCCACACCCATGCAGATTGTACCCCTACCCAGTTGGACAGAGAACCATCTACACCCCTTCTAACCCCAACCCCAGCAGATAGACACCCAGTTCCCATTGACACAACACCGTCTCCACCACAGAGCACCCAAACACGAGCAGTTAGTAAGGCAACTGCAGTGCCCAAATCACGAGGACCACCACTCCGAACCCGAAGTCAACGCTTAAAGCAGAAGAAGAATTGTTCTCAGGTCAGGTTCCGTAGATATGGTTCATACTACTTTGCTCTTCCATCACTGTATTTACTGATACCAACTAATTTCAAATTTGAAGGATGCAATTGAAACTCCAATGGCGCAACAGGTATGTTTTAAACCTGTTTCTTCAATGTGTTTGGTTGTTTGCTGTTGTAACTTGCTCTATGTTTATTTCAGTTTCAATTGAATAAACAGTTATGTTCTCATGCCATGCACATTACAAGTGTTGTTATTGTTGTGTAGTTTCCCACACTTATATTCTGTCTATGCTACTTTGTCGTAAATAGATAGGATTCGAACTGTATCTATCTTGATTTGGCAACATAAACTAGAATGATATAGACCATACAGTGACCATACTACACAGATATATGTTTGTTTCATGTTGTTATCCTGTCCACCTTACTACTCAACTGGTTTACCAAAATGAGTTTCATATACTACATTGTAAACCTGAGATGTATTTGTTTGTTTCTCTTTTAGAACACGGATAAAATGTTGGAGAAGAGTACCCTGTTATGCAATGGTAAAGGAAGTAATGCAGATAAGGTTCAAGATAGTGAGACATCCATGTTGGTCTCCAAGAAAGCTGATAAAAACTATATTGAAGACACTGAGACAACCCCAAAGTCCTGTCTTGATGTAGTGTTCGAGTTACTGGCTACCACTGCTGGCACCAGCTCTTCAAACTCATTGCCTGAATCAGTTCGGCTTCTTGAGTCTCAACTTCAAGTTGAAAGACATCGATCAGATGTTATGCGACAGGAAGCTGAAGGACTGAGGAAGTCCCTGCAGAATTCAGATGCATACTTTCTGGTGCAACAACAAGCGCTGGAGGACTTAAGAGCAAAACAAGAGAAAGTTAATAAGCTTGCTAAGCATCTTGCCAGCATTATGGGTACCCAGGATATTGTTTCTTGAGCTCTTCTGAAGTGGTTTCAGTTCTGGACTTGTTTTGTTGCGGCGTTTATACGTTGCTGTGTTCCCTATATTTGCACTGGTGGCGAACTTTGATGCCAAGTGGATGTAATATGTGTAATAGCCGTGATAGCCTAGTGTAAGTTGCTTGCTTATTTATTTCTTTGTTGTCTTGTTTATTTATTTGCTTGTAGTCTGTGCAGTTCTTTTTCTGCGGTTTGCTAGTGGCTCCAATAACCTATTTTTTAAAACTAGGCCACAATAACCATGGGCTAATATTTACTGTAGTGACACTGGGCCTCCTACGGGCCGTAGAAACAGTGGGCCTTCAACGGGCCGTATAAACAGTGGGCCTTCTACGAGCCGTAGAAACAATGGGCCTTCTACGGGCCGTATCATGAATGGGCCTTCTACGGGCCGTATCATCAATGGGCCTTATATGGGCCGTATGATCGATTGGCCAAACATGGGCCAAACAGACCACATTCTGGCCGTAAACGGGCTAGAGTTGGAATCGTCCGTTCATGGGCCGACCATAACGGGCCATCGTTAATAGGCCGTATTTGATGACGCTATGAAAATGGCCCAATGTATTAATGGACCACAAACGGGCCGACTGTAACCACGGGCTGAATTTGGCCCACAAGCAAAAAATGACAGTAACGGGCCATAAGTAAACGAATGCTGGAAATGAGCCCAAGAATAAATGGGCTCTGAGAAGGCCGAAAGATAACATGGGCTGGAGACGGCCCAATGGAATAACGGGCCATTAATGGGTATAAAGTGATACACTGTTCATTACGGGCCAGTTTAACCATGGGCCGTTAATGGGTGTAAAGTGATACACTATTCATTACGGGCCAGTTTCACCATGGGCCGTTAATAGGCCAAGAGTTACATAGGGCCTCATATGGGCCGAAAGACGTCATGGGCCATACATGGGCCAAAAGTGAAAACGGGCTGGAATCATATTGGATGGCCCAGATGACGCTACTGGGTCTAATTCAGATAGGGCGTAACGGGCCTTGGGTTAGCGGGCTGTAAATGGGCTATATGGAACAGGCCGTTAACATGCTTTCCATGGGCCGGCAAGCCACCTTTTGACCAAGTCAAACGGCCGGCCTTTTCACAGGAATGGGCCTCTATTGGGCCGTGCCACGTGTCAACGTATCATATGCGCCTTCTGTCCAATGAGTGGATGACATCTGTCCCGACGATGAGCCGACACATGTTTCCTCCAGCCAATGATGATTTTACACGTGGAAAATCCCCATTGGTCGTGGCTGTTAATGAGTTATCGGATCCAAAACCCGACCCGATAGCTTAACGGTGTTCCGTTATGGTGGATGCCACGTGTCGGTCACCCTTGACGAAAGCACTTCTGTGACGCGCGATTTATCGTCATGGAAGTGGACACTTCCATGATGATAATTTTGGTAATGTCAGGGAACACTTCTACGACAGCACATGTATGACTATCTTGATTCTATCATAAATTTGTCATGGATGTACATGCATGACAAAAAATGCGACCTACTGTGACAAACAAGTATCATCATGGAAGTGTATTTTTTTTGTAGCGCACCACTCTCCAAGAGGTAACAAATGGTGTGCTAATGATGAACTCCTTGCTATTGTGCTTCAAATGATAGTCTCCCCAACACTCAACTCTCTCTCACAGGATTTGGATTTGGTAGAAAGAAGATGTGAGTGGAAAGCAACTTGGGGAAGGCTAGATATCAAGATTTACGTGGTTGGAGTGGAATATCTTGACCTCAACACAAGTGTAGGTGGTTCTCTCTCAGAAAATGTATGTTGGAAGTGTAGGCATGTTCTGATGGCTCTCTCCATGAATGAAGAGTGGGTGGAGGGGTATAAATAGCCTCCACACAAAATCTAACCATTATACACAAATCACCAAACTCGGTGGGAACGAATCATACAACTCGGTCATATCGTTTTCATTCAAAATGTGACCGTTAAGGTTTTCGGTGGGACCGATATAATCGACTCGGTGGGACCGATGTGCTAGGGTTAGGGTAAAGCCTCATCTTGGTTTGACCGATTACACAAACTTGGTGGGACTGATTTGGGTAATAAGCAAAACAGAGAGTTGGCCAAGCAAACTCGGTGGGACCGGTTGCATGTCTCGGTGGGACCGAAATTATTGCAATGGGCAACAAAGAGTTTGCAAGCCCATCTTGGTGATACCGAGATTCCATCGGTGAGACCGAATTGATTAGGGTTTCTAGCAGTGGCTATGTCAAGAGAACTCGGTTGCGCCGGATAGAAAGTTTCGGTGGGGCTGAGTTTGACTTTTGGGTTGGGACATATGTGGATGTGAGAAAGTAGTTGAGGGTTTTGGAGCATATTACTAAGCACTTTGAGCAAGCAATCCATTAAGCAACACCTCATCCCCTCTCAATAGTATTGGCTTTCCTATGGACTCAATGTGATCTTGGATCACTAAAATAAAATGTAGAGTCCTGAGCTTTGAGCTTGAGCCAATCTTTTGTCCTCAGCATCTTGAAGGGGTTCCGCATCCTCTAGTCCATGCCACTCCACAGTTGAACTTATCTGAAACATACTAGGTAGAAGCATTAGTACAACATGAGATATGTTGACATTAATTACCAAAGTCACCCAGGGAGCACTTGTGCTTTCAATCTCCCCCTTTTTGGTAATTGATGACAACATACATCAAAGCTTTAGATAAAGATATAGGGAATAACAAGTAAAGCTTTGGAAAGACATGTAACTTGCATAGGCTCCCCCTACATGTATGCAATCATGTAAATATGGAATATAGGAGCATGTGAATGCATAAGCACGACAGAGTAAGCAATGTGTTACATGTATCTTGGTTATATGCATCAGAGCAAATGATGTGAATATAGGAAATGTACCTTCATGCTCATGAATCCTTCTTGCAAACAATATGTACAACAACAAGAAATCCTCATACACCTGACTGTGATGGATATACTTAACTTGTGGTCTTGTGTTGGCTTAGGAATAAATGAACCTGAGTAAACAAGGCTAGATAACACAGATACACCTACTAGCCAGAGTAAACAAAAGAAACCACAAGAGTACCAAGACTGGGATGACATGTAGAGAGTGAGTACTGAGTACTCTATTGGATATAGACATGTCCCCAAAGGTAAAGATGTGCAAAGAATTCAAGGATTTCCTTCCCTTAGATGTCTTGCTCCCCCTGAATCTTGCATGGGATATTGGGAGAAGATAAGGAACAGAAAATCAGAGCAAGGAAAAGAAACGGAGCTAATGCAAACAATCAACTATGAACATGTCTTTCCCCTCTTGAAGACATGTGACTTCTCTCCTCTAGAATACCAAGCATCTGAGAAAGTAGTTGAGGGTTTTGGAGCATATCACTAAGCACTTTGAGCAAGCAATCCATTAAGCAACACTAATACGTCTCCAACGTATCTATAATTTTTGATTGCTCCATGCTATATTATCTTCTGTTTTGGACATTATTGGGCTTTATTATCCACTTTTATATTATTTTTGGGACTAACCTATTGACCCAGAGCCCAGTGCCAGTTCCTGTTTTCCCCTTGTTTTAGTGTTTCGAAGAAAAGGAATATCAAACAGAGTCGAAACGGAATGAAACCTTCTAGAGAAGTTACTTTTGGAAGGACAGCTACCTGATAGACTTGGAGTGCACGTCAGGAAAGAAACGAGGGAGCCACGAGGCAGGGGGCGCACCCACACCCCTAGGGTGCGCTCTCCACCCTCGTGGGCCCCTCGTGGCTCCCTTGACGTATTTCTTCCGCCTATATATATCCATATACCCTAAAACGATCCAGGAGCACAATAGATTGGGAGTTCCGCCACCAGAAGCTTCCGTAGCCACCGAAAACCAATCTAGACCAGTTCCGGAACCCTGCCGAAGGGGGGAATACCTCTCCGGTGGCCATCTTCATCATCTCGGTGCTCTCCATGACGAGGAGGGAGTAGTTCTCCCTCGGGGCAGAGGGTATGTACCAGTAGCTATGTGTTTGATCTCTCTCTCTCATGTTCTTGATTTGGCATGATCTTGATGTATCATGAGCTTTGCTATTATAGTTGGATCTTAGGTTTCTTCTCCCCCTCTACTCTCTTGTAATGGATTGAGTTTCCCCTTCGATGTTATCTTATCAGATTGAGTCTTTAAAGATTTGAGAACACTTGATGTATGTCTTGCATGGGATACCCATGGTGACAATGGGGTATTCTATTGATCCACTTGATGTATGTTTTGGTGATCAACTTGCGGGTTCCGCCCATGAACCTATGCATAGGGGTTGGCACACGTTTTCGTCTTGACTCTCCGTTAGAAACTTTGGGGCACTCTCTGAGGTTCTATGTGTTGGTTGAATAGATGAATCTGAGATTGTGTGATGCATATCGTATAATCATACCCACGGATACTTGAGGTGACATTGGAGTATCTAGGTGACATTAGGGTTTTGGTTGATTTGTGTCTTAAGGTGTTATTCTAGTACGAACTCTAGGGCTGTTTGTGACACTTCTAGGAATAGCCCAACGGATTGATTGGAAAGAATAACTTTGAGGTGGTTTCGTACCCTACCATAATCTCTTCGTTTGTTCTCCGCTATTAGTGACTTTGGAGTGACTCTTTGTTGCATGTTGAGGGATAGTTATGGGATCCAATTATGTTATTATTGTTGAGAGAACTTGCACTAGTGAAAGTATGAACCCTAGGCCTTGTTTCAACACATTGCAATACCGCTTGTGCTCACTTTTATCATTAGTTACCTTGCAGTTTTTATATTTTTCAGATTACAAAAACCTTTATCTACCATCCATATTGCACTTTTATCACCATCTCTTCGCCGAACTAGTGCACCTATACAATTTACCATTGTATTGGGTGTGTTGGGGACACAAGAGACTCTTTGTTATTTGGTTGCAGGGTTTCTTGAGAGAGACCATCTTCATCCTACGCCTCCCACGGATTGATAAACCTTAGGTCATCCACTTGAGGGTAATTTGCTACTGTCCTACAAACCTCTGCACTTGGAGGCCCAACAACGTCTACAAGAAGAAGGTTGTGTAGTAGACATCAAGATCTTTTCTGGTGCCGTTGCCGGGGAGGTTAGCGCTTGAAGGTATATCTTTAGATCTTGCAATCGAATCTTTTTGTTTCTTGTTTTAGCACTAGTTTAGAAAACTACAAAAAAATATAGAACTGAGTTTTCCTCATACGCTTCATCTTTTTAATATCTTTCGTCAGTATGATGGAAAGGAAAATTGTGCCAAAGTGTTAGAAGAAGAATGCATTAAAATGGTTGGCACTAAATATTTGAATGATGAGCATGATTGCAATGTTGTTGGTACGAATTCCTTGAATATCCATGATGCTAATGATATGCAAAGCCACAAGCTTGGGGAAGCTATGTTTGATGAAGATGATATTTTTTGTCCCCCAAGTTTTGATGAGCAAATTTATTATGATGAAATTATGCCTCCTATTTATGATGATTATATTGATGAAAGTGGATTTGGAGAGGTCATGACTTTATTTTGTGATGAATCCACTATTTCAGAAGAGGTTCCAATTGATTATGAGAACAAAGTTGCTATCTATGATGATTATTGTGATGACTTGTATGCAATGAAGAATAATGATATCCATGAAACTTGTTATCATGATTTTAGTTTTCAATTGGATTATGCCTCACATGATAATTATCTTGTTGAGTTTGCTCCCACTACTATTCATGAGAAGAAATTTGCTTATGTGGAGAGTAATAAAAATTCTATGCTTATGCATCATGAAAATAATTCTTTATGTGATAGCTATATTGTTGAATTCATTCATGATGCTACTGAAATTTGCTTATGTGGAGAGTAATAAAAATTGAAGTTATGCTTGTTTTGCTTTCCTATGCAAGTTGATTCTTGTTCCCACAAGTTGTTTGCTCACAAAATCCCTATGCATAGGAAGTGGGTTAGAGTTAAATGTGCTAGTCATATTCTTCATGATGCTCTCTTTATGTTTCAATTCTTATCTTTTATGTGAGCATCATTGAAATCATCATGCCTAGCTAGGGGCGTTAAATGATTGCGCTTGTTGGGAGGCAACCCAAATTTATTTTTATTCCTTGATTTTTGCTCCTGTTTAGTGATAAATAATTCATCTAGCCTTTGTTTAGATGTGGTTTTATGTTTTAATTAGTGTTTGTGCCAAGTAGAACCTTTGGGAAGACATGGGGAAAGTCTTTGCGTTCATGCTGTAAAAAATAGAAACTTTAGCGCTCACGAGATTTGCTGCCATTTTTTTATTGGAGAGTGATATTTAGTTAATTATTTTTGAATATTATTAATAGACAAATTCCTCACGTGCAGCAATTTATTTTAGAATTTTTGAGTTTCCAGAAGTTTGTGTTAGTTACAGATTACTACAGACTGTTCTGTTTTTGACAGATTCTGTTTTTCATGTTTTGTTTACTTATTTTGATGAATCTATGGCTAGTAAAATAGTTTATAAACCATAGAGAAGTTGGAATACAGTAGGTTTAACACCAATATAAATATATAATGAGTTCATTACAGTACCTTGAAGTGGTGTTTTGTTTTCTTTCGCTAACGGAGCTTACGAGTTTTCTGTTATGTTTTGTGTTGTGAAGTTTTCAAGTTTTGGGTAAAGATTCGATGGACTATGGAATAAGGAGTGGCAAGAGACTAAGTTTGGGGATTCCCAAGTCACCCCAAGGTAATATTCAAGGACAACCAAGAGCCTAAGGTTGGGGATGCCCCAGAAGGCATCCCCTCTTTCGTCTTCGTTCATCGGTAACTTTACTTGGAGCAATATTTTTATTTACCACATGATATGTGTTTTGCTTGGAGCGTCATTTTATTTTTGTTAGAATTTTCTTGCTGTTATTTATAACAATGTTTTGGAGCTTTTATTTCAATAAAAGTGGCATTGATAGCCTTTACTATGCCTATTTTAGAAGTCCACATGTTGCTGTTTGAAAACAGAAAGTTTACCGCTGTTGCAATAATTCCCTAGAAAATTCAGAATGTGATAAAATTTTGAAACATTTTTCATATTAAGCTCTGATAAATTTACTACAGTGGGAATTTTCTTTCATAATTTTTGGAGCTAGGGAAGTATGGATGTTGCTGCATTGTTTACAGACTGTCCTATTTAGGAAGATTGCTGTTATGTTTGCATTGTTTGCATATGTTTTCTTCTTTAATGATTCTATTTGAGGATAGGACTATTAAATATGCAGAGGGATTTAGTATGCAATTTTTAATAATAATTTTAGTGATTTTCTACAGTAGAGTATGATAAGGTTTTTGCAATGGTTTATACTAACTTATCTCACGAGTCCTTGTTGAGTTTTGTGTGGATGAAGCTTTTGAGATTTAGGGAGACCGTGATATGAGAGGAATTAAGGAGACACAAAAGCTCAAGCTTGGGGATGCCTAAGGCACCCCAAGATAATATTTCAATAATTATCAAGTGTCTAAGCTTGGGGATGCCCCGGTTGGCATCCCATCATTCTTCTTCAACAACTATCGGTTAGTATCGGTTAATCCTAAGTTTTTGCTTCTTCAAATGATGTTTGCTATTCTTACATTTTATTTCATTTTTTGCTTGCTTTTTGAATAAAATACCAAGATCTGAAATTCTTAAATGTTAGAGAGTCTTCACATAGTTGCATAATTATTTGACTACTCATTGATCTTCACTTATATCTTTCGGAGTAGTTTGTCATTTGCTCTAGTGCTTCATTTATATCTTTTTAGAGCACGGTGGTGGTTTTATTTTGAACAAATAGATGAATTCTCGTGCTTCACTTATATTATTTTGAGAGTCATAAATACCATGGTAATTTTCTTAAATAATCCTAATATGCTAGGCATCCAAGAATAGTAAAAACTTTCTTATGAGTGTGTTGAATACTAAGAGAAGTTTGATACTTGATGATTGTTTTGAGATATGGAGATAGTGATATCAAAGTTGTGCTAGTTGGGTAGTTGTGAATTTGAGGAATACTTGTGTTGAAGTTTGCAAGTCCTGTACCATGCACGTATGGTAAATGTTGTGTAACAAATTTGAATCATGAGGTGTTATTTGATTGTCTTCCTTATGAGTGGCGGTCAGGGACGAGCGATGGTCTTTTCCTACCAATCTATCCCTCTAGGAGCATGCGCATAATGCTTGGTTTTTTATGACTTGTAGATTTTTCCAATAAGTATGTGAGTTCTTTATGACTAATTTTGAGTCCATGGATTACACGCACTCTTACCCTTCCATCATTGCTAGCCTCTTCGGTACCGTGCATTGCCCTTTCTCACATTGAGAGTTGGTGCAAACTTCGCCGGTGCATCCAAACCCCGTGATATGATACGCTCTTTCACACATAAACCTCCTTATATCTTCCTCAAAATAGCCACCATACCTACCTATTATGGCATTTCCATAGCCATTCCGAGATATATTGCCATCAACTTTCCACCGTTCCGTTTATTATGACACGCATCATCATTGTCATATTGCTTTGCATGATCATGTAGATGACATCGTATTTGTGGCAAAGCCACTGTCGGTGTCAAAACCGGCGGATCTCGAGTAGGGGGTCCTGAACTGTGCGTCTAAGGTGGATGGTAACAGCAGGCAGGGAACAGGATGTTTTACCCAGATTAGGGCCCTCTTGATGGAGGTAAAACCCTACGTCATGCTTGATTTATTCTTGATGATATGAGTATTACAAGAGTTGATCTACCACCAGATCGGAGAGGCTAAACCCTAGAAGCTAGCCTATGGTGTGATCGTATGTTGTCCTACGGACTAAACCCTCCGGTTTATATAGACACCGAAGGGGGCTAGGGTTACACAAGGTCGGTTACAAAGGAGGAGATATTCATATCCGTACTGCCTAGCTTGCCTTCCACGCCAAGTAGAGTTCCATCCGGACACGAGACGAAGTCTGCAATCTTGTATCTTCATAGTCCAACAGTCCGGCCAAAGGATATAGTCTGGCTGTCCGGATACCCCCTAATCCAGGACTCCCTCTTTAGCCCCTCAACCAGGCTGCAATGACGATGAGTCCGGCGCGCAGTGTTGTCTTTGGCATTGCAAGGCGGGTTCCTCCTCTGGATACACCACAGAAGAGTTCGAATAAAAGGATAGTGTCCGACCCTGCAAAATAAGTTCCACATACCACCGTAGAGAGAATAATATTTCCACAAATCTAATATGCTGACATGTTTCGGAAATCATGCCATGGCCCGGTGATTTATTCGAACCGTTTCTTTTAACTAGCCCCGCACATAACACGAGGCAGTTTGTTGACACGTCTTGCCAAAGTAGAGATCGTCTCCCCCTTATTACGGGATTCTCATCAATACGGGCGTGGGTAACCCAACCGCGCCATCAGTCACAGCGCTTGGGGGATAAGCGAGTTTTACCAGGCTGGTGGGGGCGCATAGTTTCGTCCGCCCTTATAAAGAGATAAGGTTTAACCTTTCTCTACCCACGCCTTCTTCCTCCTTGCTCATCCGTTCTTGCGCACTCGAGCTCCAACGCCCAAGTCCACATCCTTCCCCTCAACCTTCTCCAAACATGTCCGGAGCGGGAGGCAAATGGATGGCTTCCTCCATTACGGAGGGACACATCAAGAAGCTGCGCAGAGCCGGATAATTAGCCGCAAATATCGCGCACCGGCTGACCGCTGCGGGGCAGATCGTTCCTACCACGGAACCTCATGAGAGGATAGTTTTCCTCCACCACTTCCTCCGCGGACTGGGGTTTCCCCTTCATCCATTCGTCCATAGTATCATGCTCTACTATGGGCCGGACTTCCATGATCTGGCACCGAACTTCATCCTCAATATTTTGGCGTTCATCGTCGTGTGTGAGGCTTTCCTCCGCATCCGGCCCCACTTCGGCATGTGGCTGAAGACCTTCAATATCAAGCCGAAGGTGGTGGGGGGCCAACAAGCAGAATGCGGTGGAGCCATGGTGGGAAAGATGCCCAATGTTATATGGCTTGAAGGCTCCTTCGTGGAGACCATAAATGGGTGCCAATCGGCCTGGTTCTACATCACCGAGCCGCGCGACACCAACTCGGTGGTGGCCCCCGAGTTTCGATCCAGAATCCCCACGTGGATCACCTCCTAGAAAGAGAAGGGCCTATCCCGGGGTTCATCGGTGGAGCTGGACGGACTCCAGAAATGTATCCGGAATATGGCAAGCAAGAAGCTCAAGCTTGTCAACATAGTCCAGGTCATGCTCATCCGCCGGATCCTCCCGTGTCAACAACGGGATTTCAACTTGTGGGAGTTCGACCCGGCCCAGCACCAGACTCCGAGCGAGCTCTTCGACACGACGCACAAGGACGTCTTGAGGGTGCTGTTCATGGGCGCCGAGGTCCTTCCCTCTCTCACCGAGGACCGCAGGCTAAGCGTGAAGCACCCAGCGCATTCGGTGAGTTCTATACATCCAGTAGGATATTTATTTCCCCTAGCTTAACTATCTGCGGGGTCTGAGCTCTATGCCTTTGACAGTACTGGGTGGAGACGTCGGGGCAGATTAACTGTCCAGCCCCTCTGCCCGAAGACACTACGGACGCTCTCCTGACGAAGATGCTGTCTCTGGCTCCTTACAAGGTGCCAGAGAAGACCAAGAAGGCCAAGCGAACCCGAAAGAGTTCCCGACGCCAGGTGTTATCGTACTCATCGTCCGATAACTCCGCGACGCACTCCTCCCTCGAAGACGAGGAAGAAGATGAAGATGCTCCCCCTCCAGTCGGGGGAGGCAAGAAAAGGAAGGCCGCCCCAACTGGGGGGCGAAGGGTCCAAGAAGGGAAGGACTCTCCTTCCGGACTACTCCACCACCGCCGCCGAAGGCGGAGACGAGTCGCTGCTCAGGGCCAAGCCCCTGGCGAAGTTGTAAGTATTCTGATACCAGAGTAACTCATAGCATACCTTTGTCGCACTGCTTCTCCCAACGCCGAATTATGATTATGCAGACCGCCCCGCACCCGTATCGATGTATACTCGTCGGACGGCTCCTTAGGCTCGTCGGATATGGATAGCGATCCACTTCCGACCGCCACCTCCCCTTGCCCGACGGACAACGCCGAGGTGTTATCTCAAGAGCCACCGGGTTGAGGGGAAATAGTCCCGGAGGTGCCTCAAGGCAACCTTCCGGACTCCAGGAGCAGAGGGAGGGCTCCAAGTTCGGCCCTCAGCCGAACACCGCGTCGGAACCTCCATTGGTTCCGGACTCGGGCAAGCGGCCTCCTCCCAAAAGGGGCAAGACACCTGTGCCGGTGACCTCTGTCAATCCAGAGGCACCGGACAATCTGCTAGGAGCGCTTCGCAGCGCCTCCATCGACGAAGAGCACCGCACTATTATGAGTGCGGTGGTCCAGAAGGTTCAGTCCGCCAAGAGCGGACTGACTGAAGCCTGTGCCAGCCTTCTAATAGGCTTTGAGGTAAGTATTTGAAATATAGGAAAAATATTACCCTATAGACAGTAGCCCCTGATGCTCTGTTCGGTGTTCACAAAGAAAAGCCAAATAGAGGATCAAACAATATCGCAGGAGTCTAATGCTGTGTTTGGTTGGACTTTTGCAACCAACTTCTGGCTTTTCAAAGCTATAAGCTAACCAAAGGGATAAAATTGGAAGCAGAAGTTGCAAAAGCTACTGCTTCCCCGTAGTGTAATTCTTGAAGAAGGTGAACCCACAACTTTAGGAATGCATTTTTAGCTGTCCCCTGAATGTTGCATGGTATTTACCCACCTTTGCCACTAGCAAGTCAAAAAACGATTCGTTCTATTCCCCCGAGCGATGGTCAGCCCCGAGAGGAGGCCTCGTCCTCGTAAAAAAACTGGTCGATCCCCTTCGACCTGAGCTACAGCTAGGGTTCCTAGTCGGCGCCGCCCCTCCACCGCCGCGCACCCAGCAGCCGGCGTCGCCCCCGCGTCTGCCTCCCTGCCGCTACCTCCTCTCTCCTCTACTGCCGACCGGACCTCCTCCTTCCTCAAGTACCTGCATGGACCATTGGACCAGCAAGGGCTGCTGCCACACCACCGGCGTGCGCCCCGCTACCGGCGGCGCCTCCGGCCGCCACGCAACGACCTCCTCCCTCCATTCAGTAGCTACTCCCCTTTCCTCCCACTTCCCCTATCCCCCTCTCACCTCCAGTAGCAACTAGAATTTTTTTTTCTCTGTTGGTACTGACCGAATTCACGTGAAATGATGAACATTGGATGGTTTTTGATATATTGATACATATTACTTGTCAAATTGTTATATATTGATGGAAAGTGGACTGCATATTGTCGTATGTTGCTGTACAATGACTGGTTTATTGATGAATACTCATTTTGATGTACATTAGATAGTTGATTGCTGCATATAGCTTTGTAATTGCTTGTTGGACCATATATATTGATAGTATTAACAATATTCATAGTAGGATCACTGCATTACAGTCAATTTGCATATAAACATACTCACTCAGACCCAGGGGCATTACAAACAATTCACTACAAAATCTACAGTTCCACAGTCGTTTTAACCAAACAGCCTCCAGCTTTTCCACAATTGCTTTTCCACAGCAGCTTCTCCATAGCTGCTTTTTCACAGCAGCTTTTCAAGAATCTGTAGCTCAACCAAACACAACCTAATATAGGTATGCTATATTCATATGCAAGCTTCGCTGCTGGCCTCTGCCGCATTGACTGCGGAGGTCGCCGCACTGAAGCACGACCTCGAAGGGTCCAAGGAAGAACTCGGCCTTGCCAAGAGGCAGCTTGAGGAGAACAAAGGTAAGTAGTACCTAGTCTATGGATATATATATAAAAAGAATGCGATTGCAAAATGACAAGACCGTCGTAAATTTGCCAGGGGCCATGACCGAGGTGGCGACCCTGAAGCAAGCGCTATCCAAGGCCGAAAACAAAGCAGCCCAGGAGTGCACCGAGCGGGAAAGGCAAGAGGCACGGGTGGGCGAGGTGCAGCAAGAGCTCCACGCTCTCGTGACGAAGCACGAGGCGTTGGAGCTTGAGTTGAAGACGCGAGAGTCCGAGCTTGCCGCGGCCCTTGAGAGTGCAAAGAGTGCCAAGGCCGAAGCCCAAAAGGCCCTCCAGGAGATTGATGCGATGAAGAAGATAGCGGCGGGTAAGGCCTTCTATATGCAAAGCAAGCATGTGAAAGTAAATTACTTGTTACTTACCTGAATCCGGAGCTCTCTAGGAGCATTTGCAGATTTGCCCCACAGAGTGTCGGATGCCGCATAGTTTTACCAGGTCGAGCTGCACAAGGCGGCCGAACAGGCCATGAAGGGCTTTATAGTCCGGATGTGGCCTAGCGAAGCCCTTCCCAATAGCTACTTCGGCCTGGTGAGGCGGCTTGTGGATGCCTGCTCACGGCTGGAAGTCATTAAGCGGTCTGTCTGCATCGAAGGCGCACGCCGGGCTTTCGCCCGTCTCAAGGTGCAATGGGCCAAGATGGACGCCAAGAAGCTAGTGAAGGAAGGGCCACCTGCGGGCAAGGAGCATCGTCACCCCAAGATGTACTATGAGGGTGTCCTGAAGGGTGCCCGTCTCTTAGCGGACGAGTGTGCAAAAGATGTGATATTTGAATAAACTTGCTCGTGTAATCCTGTATTATGAAAACTTGTTCATATACGCTATGCAACGCTTGTCTGAATTTAAAATATTACCTTCTGTTTGGTTGTTTATCAAATCTGAGTGATGGCTAGTCGTCGGCTTCTGCCCCCACGCCACGAGAGCTGGGGTGTTCGGGATAAACCTGAGCACTCTTGTTCCCATTGTTGGGTCCTTCGAGGGAGGTGCTCAGCACAACGAACAAGGCAATCGGACTATAATGCGTTATCACTCTCAGTTATTCATAGAATTCTATAATTTTAAATTTCGGTGAAGCCCCTAGTATTCGGAAGGCCAAATTCTGGGTGCAATACATGCCTTAAGTCGGACAGGGCCGACTCCGTGCTCTAAGCGGCATAAGTCTTTAGGGACTCGAAACCTCTCGAACAGTGACCAGTCTCTTGACTTATCATGACAGTCAGTTTTAGCTTTCTCTATTGAGGTGCTTAGCCCAGCAGAACCGGGGCACAATCGCAGTAGTTCTCCCAGTGCTACCTTAGCTGATATAGCGGAACGTAAGGTACCAAAACATGGGAGCCGGGCAAACCCAACTATTGACCCATGACATGATTCGGAGCTGATGCATATAATGCTATAAGTTCGGGGTGCCGTACTGTCGAAAGTGTTCGGACTTCTCACGTCGCATTATGGGGTGTGCTTAAGCCCCTAGCGTATTGGCCATACCAGAGTGTACGGATGCTAGATGTCGTGAATGAACATATATATATAAAGGAAGAATGCAATAATAGTCTTACTGCTATGCATTGTTTATTCAAAAAGGTGCGTTAAAGCAGAATGATACAAGTAGTGCGATAACAAAAAGGTAGGACTGTTTGACATGTCCCTTCCAAGGGCAAGCTGAGGAATAGTATTAAAGAAAATATTTCACTCGTTATCGTAATCCACCTGGGAGTTCCGTTGTGTGACGTAGCTTTCTGCCTCCTTGGTTGCTGCATCATGTGTTTGGCAGTCATGCTGCCAGACAGGGTTTCCAGAGATTAAAGTCCTGAAAGGGAAAAATAACAAAGTGGGAAGCCCTAGTGCGGTTTAAGCTGCGACTTGGAGCTTGCCGCAGTCGTGCCCCCCTCCCCGCCTGTGCCCATGGTATTTTTAACGCGTAATTATGTACGCGTGGCACGGATTTCGCCGTTTGGCTGGGACCGGGGTGGGGGCTGCATTGCTATGCAAGCTCGGAACGTGCCAGGAGGTCCAGTTGCCGATTACTCCGGGTGCACTTGAAGGTGTCCGGGTCCTTAATTGCTGAACTAGTGGGTTGCCTTAAGAGGATGCATTGCGCTTCTGCTGCGAGGGCTGCAGTGTGTTCCTCCGTGCGGAGAGAGCGCTCTGTGTTTCTATTGACTGTTATGAACCCCGAGGTCCTGGCATCTTGAGCTTGAGATATGCATAATGCGGTACCGCATGGAATCTCGCGAATGCGGTTCGCCCAAGCAGTGCATGGTAGCCACTGCGGAACGGGACTATGTCGAAGATTAACTCTTCCAGTGTGACTGAGCCTGTGCAGTGGGCCTCTACACCTGGTATGACACCTTTAAAGGTCGTTTTTGTGGGTTTGATCCTTGAGGGGTCTATACCCATTTTGCGCACTGTGTCCTGATAAAGCAGGTTCAGGCTGCTGCCGCCGTCCATTAGGACTCGAGTGAGGTGAAATCCGTCAATGATTGGGTCTAGGACCAGTGCGGCGAATCTTCCATGACGGATACTAGTGGGGTGGTCCCTGCAATCGAAGGTGATCGGACAGGAGGACCATGGGTTGAACTTTGGGGCAACTGGCTCCAACACATACACGTTGGAGCGCATGCTTCCACTCCCTCTTCGGGATGTGGGTTGCGTATATCATGTTCACCGTCCGCACTTGTGGGGGGAACCTCTTCTGTCCTCCGGTTTTCGGCTGCCGGGGTTCCTCCTTGTCATCGCTATGTGACCCCTTATCTTTGTTTTCGGCATTTAACTTGTCGGCCTGCTTGAACACCCAACAATCCCTGTTGGTGTGGTTGGCTGACTTGTCGGGGGTGCCGTGCATTTGGCACGAGCGATCGAGTATACGGTCCAAACTGGACGGGCCCGGAGTGCTTCTTTTGAATGGCTTTTTCCGCTGACCGGGTTTAGAGCCTTTGAATCCGGCATTGACTGCCGTGTCCTCGGTATTGTCGCCGTTAATGAGGCGTTTATGTTTGTTGCGACATGACCTGCCATTGCCGTCCTTGGTGTCCGAAGTACCATGGTTCTTTGATATGTTATTGCTACGAGCCAGCCAGCTGTCTTCTCCCGCACAAAAGCGGGTCATGAGTGTCGTGAGGGCTGCCATAGATTTTAGTTTTTCCTGGACAAGGTGCCGGGCGAGCCACTCGTCGCGGATGTTGTGCTTAAAAGCTGCTAGGGCCTCTGCATCCAGACAGTCGACGATTTGATTTTTCTTTGATAGGAACCATGTCTAGAATTGCCTGGCCGATTCCTCTGGCTGCTGAATTATGTGGCTCAAGTCATCCACATCTGGGGTGGCACGTAAGTGCCCTAGAAGTTGTCGAGGAATGCGGCTTCCAGATCCTCCCAACAGCCAATGGACTCTGCTGGCAAGCTATTGAGCCAATGCCGAGCTGGTCCTTTGAGATTGAGTGGGAGGTATTTAATGGCATGTAGATCATCACCGCGGGCCATGTGGATATGCAGGAGGAAATCCTCGATCCATACCGCAGGATCTGTTGTGCCGTCGTATGATTCCATATTTACGGGTTTGAAACCCTATGGGATTTGATGATCCATTACTTCGTCTGTGTAGCATAGGGGGTGCGCGGCGCCTCTATACTGGGCTATGTCGCGACGCAGCTCGAATGAGTCTTGCTCGTTGTGTTCGGCCCGGCCAGACTTACTTTTACTGTATCCGGCATGACGATTATCGTCTCGCATAGTGGCGCGCCCTCGTGATCCGTAGATCGATATTGCATGTTTTCCTTTGTCCTCCAATACGTCTCGCAGGTCTGGCATATTTCACCATGCCTTTTTATTTGAATGGCATCGGTGTGCGGGCTAAGCTTATGGCTGGAATGCCTCTCTATCGCGGCCACGAGGTGGCCGATCAGCCGCGTCATACGCCGGGATGTAGGTTTCGGTGCTTCCTCCTCCAGTCAGGGTAGCAACCTGCACTTTGGGTAACTCTTGGAGGGGCGTTCGAGTTTATATTCCTCGGCCGCCAAGACTTCAATCCATCTGTCAGCTAGCAAATCTTGATTAGCTTGAAGCTGTTGCTGCTTTTTCTTGAGGCTATTTGTCGTGGCTATAAGCCGGTGCTTGAAGCACTCTTGTTCGACGGGATCCTCTGGCACGATGAATTCATCATCGTCGAGGCTTTCCTCGTCTTCGGAGAGAGGCATGTAATTATCATCCTCCGCCTCTCCATCTGCCGGCAGTTTGGCAACACGGCTCTCGTGAAGGGTAAGGTCGATATCCGGCTCGATCGCCGCTGAGGATACGACCTCCGTGACGGGGTCTATCCACCCGCCCATGGATGGCGCAACTGGCTCCGAATTGAGGCTCGGAGCGGTTGCCGGTGCGATCTCCTGAATATGGTCCGATGGTAGAGATAAATTGTACTCATCGTGACCGCACGGCGCACAAGGCAGGGCCTCGAATCCGTCGAGGATCAAGTCTCCGTGGATATCAGCCGTGTAGTTTAAGCTTCCAAACCTGACCTGGTGGCCAGGGGCGTAACTTTGGATCTGCTCCAGATGGCCAAGCGAGTTGGCCTGCAGTGCGAAGCCGCCGAACACAAAGATCTGTCCGGGGAGAATAGTCTCACCCTGGACCGCTTCGCTATCGATGATCGTAGGAGCCATCAAGCCTAATGGCGACGACACAGAGGAACTCTCAATGAAAGCACCAATGTCGGTGTCAAAACCGGTGGATCTCGGGTAGGGGGTCCTGAACTGTGCGTCTAAGGCAGATGGTAATAGGAGGCGGGGAACACAATGTTTTACCCAGGTTCGGGCCCTCTTGATGGAGGTAAAACCCTACGTCCTACTTGATTTATTCTTGATGATATGAGTATTACAAGAATTGATCTACCACGAGATCGGAGAGGCTAAACCCTAGAAGCTAGCCTATGGTATGATCGTATGTTGTCCTACGGACTAAACCCTCCGGTTTATATAGACACCGGCAGGGGCTAGTGTTACACAAGGTCGGTTACAAAGGAGGAGATATCCATATCCGTACTGCCTAGTGTCAGTGTCAAAACCGGCGGATCTCGGGTAGGGGGTCCCGAACTATGCGTCTAGGCCGGATGGTAATAGGAGGCAAGGGACACGAAGTTTTACCCAGGTTCGGGCCCTCTTGATGGAGGTAAAACCCTACGTCCTGCTTGATCAATATTGATAATATGGGTAGTACAAGAATAGATCTACCACGAGATCAGAGAGGCTAAACCCTAGAAGTTAGCCTATGGTATGATTGTTGTTCTGTATGTTGTACTACGGACTAAAACCCTCGGGTTTATATAGACACCGGAGAGGGTTAGGGTTACACATAGTCGGTTACAATGGTAGGAGATCTATATATTCGTATCGCCAAGCTTGCCTTCCATGCCAAGGAAAGTCCCTTCCAGACACGGGACGAAGTCTTCAATCTTGTATCTTCATAGTCCAGGAGTCCGGCTGAAGGTATAGTCCGGCCATCCGGACACCCCCTAATCCAGGACTCCCCCAGTAACCCCTGAACCAGGCTTCAATGACGACGAGTCCGTTGCGCAAATTGTATTCGACATTGCAAGGAGGGTTCCTCCTCCAAGTACTTCATAGAAGATTTTGAACACAAAGATAGTGTCTGGCTTTGCAAAATAAGTTTCCACATATTGCCATAGAGAGAATAATATTTACACAAATCTATTCTGCTGACGTATTCCGTAGTGTGACATCGCACCACCACCAAGCCTTTATTCGAATCGTTTTATTGTCCCACCTCAGCGTGTCATGCGAGGCGGTTTCCTTGGCACGTCTCGTCAAAGCAGAGATCGTGTCCCCTTAATCCAGGATTCTCATCAATACGGGCGTGGGTAACCCAACCGCTTCTAAGACTCCTAGACTATGGGCAAGTCCAAACGGCCACGGAGTGGACGCTTGATATTCACCCAAAGGGACAAGGCTTTTATTTTTTCCCTCCCGTGCTCAATCGAATCCTTCCCCCACCTAAAGCTCAAACACCCAAAGTTCAGGTCAGGTGCTCCGAACCTTCAATCATGTCCGGATCTAGCCTTCAAGGCCGATGGGTGCCTTCCTCCGTCACGGAAGAAGACATCAAAAAGTTGAGGGATGCCAGATATCTGACCGCTGAGGTTTTGCATCAGCTGCCTGCCCGAGTGCAGGCCATCCCCTCCCCCGGACCGAACGAGAACGTCGTGTTCGTCTCCCACTTCCTCCGAGGTCTAGGCCTTGCTCTGGATCCTTTCGTCAGGGGTTTGATGTTTTATTACGGGCTAGATTTCCATGATCTAGCTCCGGACTCCTTTCTTCATATCACGACATTTATTGTCGTGTGTGAGGCCTTCCTCTGGGTTACCTCTCACTTTGGCCTGTGGCTCAAGACCTTTGAAGTAAAGCCGAAGATGATCGAGGGGCAACATGCAGCGTGTGGAGGTGCCTCAATATGCAAGATGACGGGAGCTCCATGGCCCAAAGGTTCCATTCCAGAGGTGTCTGAATTGTGGCAACGGGAGTGGTTCTACATCACGGCTCCTAGAAGTGCCAAGTGGGCGGCCGCCCCTGTTTTCCGCTCGGGCCCTCCACCACAACTGATGTCTTGGATCAGCAGAGGTCTGAGATGGGGTCCAGCCAAGGACGTGCCTATACTGCAAAGCCGAATTCGAGATCTCTTCAATGAAGATTTTAGTTTGGCTGCGGTAATACAAGTTATGCTGGTTCGTCAAGTCCAGCCTTGCAAACGCCGGCCCCTTCGCTTGTGGGAGTTCAATCCCAAGGGACCGCGTGTCATTCAAAATTTCCTCGGCCTGATGCACGAGGAGATGTACAAGTCATTCTTCGGACCTCAGGTACAGTGTCCGGAAATCACCGAGGACGTGGGCCTGAGCAGAAACCGTGCCGCCGAACAGGTAAGGAATCTTTCGGCCGAACATACTATCTCTCATTTGTTATGAAGTTATTTCTGAGAGTTTGCTTTTTGACCAGGACTGGCTAACAAAGGCGAAGTTGATTCGGTGTTCGCCCCCCTCCCTGAGGGTTTGGACAATCCGGTATTGGAAAAGATACTCCAGGTCGCACCTTGCCCGGAGCCCTTGAAGGAAGATACTGGGGAGGATAATACGGGCGGACGCAGGCACCCAACGCTGCCCATTCTAACCGAGGGAGCGAGCATCTCCATGAAGGAAGACGACTGGAGGAGGAAAAGGACTGCCCCCGCGGATTCGGAAGCCGAAGCTTCCAAACAGGAGAAGAAGTCTCCCACAGAGGGTCCTACCTTGGGGGGTGCTTTTGCCGCACAAAGTCCACAGGGGGATCAATTCTCCAGTGAGTCGTAAGTGACCCGAAATACTTTAATAGTACAGGTATGCCATCTTTTTCTTCCGAGAAAGTAACCACCGCATATATCTTTGCAGTTCGGGCCTTAGCCCCTCTCAAATGAGCTCGTCTTCGGGGGATCTTCTTCCAGAGATGATGGAGAGCGAAACACCTCCTCCGGACTCCTCCGCTCCGGAAGCGGGCGACCCTGAAGTGTCATCGCGGAGGGCCTCTCCGAGTCCGGTGAGGCTAAAAGATAATCCCATTGAACCCCAAAGCTCCCAGTGTCTGGCTCCCGAAGAGAGCGGACAAAAGAGTCCGGCACCGTCTGGTGTGCGATCGGATGTTCTGAGGGAGTTGGTGGGGCGAGCGGCCATCTCAGATGAACACCGTGTGCTGATGAATACGGTGATGGAGAGAATCTCGTCCGCCGAAAGCGGATTGCATGAAGCTTTTATGAGTCTACTGACAGGCTTTGAGGTACGTAAAATAATGTATGATAGTCCTGCACATGCTGGGTGTGCCCTGTGTAGATAGTAGCCCCTGAGACTCTGGTTGTCGTCGGAAACGACGATGAACAGAGGATCCTATTCCCAGGTAATAGCCATACTGCCTCTATGTGCAGGTGATGGAAGCTCCGGTGGCTAGCCGGACTAGCGAGTTTGCCCATTTAAAACGGTAGTTGGATGCGGCAGACGCCGACATCGAGCTTGTTAACAAAAGGCTTGACGAGGCACAGGGTAAGTGTCATTATCTGGTAAACGCCACATAGTAAGAGCAGCATGATGCCAGTATCTTTAATATGTTGTGACTGCAGATGGAGCTGCCACTGTTGAAGCCTTGCGGGCAGAATTTGCCCGAGCCAAGGAACAAGCAAGGTTTGGTAATGCGGCTGCTTTGAAGGCGGCCGAAGAGTTGAAAGCCGAGAAGGCCACGCATGGCGAGAGCCGAGATAAGATGGCCGAGATGGCCATAGAATTAAAAGCCACCGCTGACGGTTGCCGGGTTCTTGAAAAGGAAAACCTAGCGAAGGCATCAGACCTTGAGAAGGCTGCTGCGACGAGAAAAGACATCCGCTCTGCTATGAGGGTGAAGAAGGAGGAGCTGGGGGAAGCCGGGGATATTGTAGCTGGGAAATCCTTTATGTTGCAGAGGAAGTTCGGAGATCCACGGTATGCCTCTCTAGATCGGCTATGGAGTTCGGAGGATGTGTATATGGATTTGGCGGCGAGCGCTGCCGATGCGGCCAAGTACTTCCAGGGTCAGACGGACCGTGAAGTGGACCAGCTGTTTTGGACACAATTCCATTCTCCCGAGCGTCCGCTTTCATTGATTGACCAATTAGCCGAATGGGCCGAACTGAATAGGTTGTCCGGACTCGCCATGAGGTCTGTTGTGTATCGGCTATGGCCGGAAAGGCCAAAACCGAACAGCTATTTCAGCTTGGTGCAGCAGTTCCTTGACGTGGTGCCATGCGTTAATGCGATGAAGAGGTCGGCGTGCATAGAGAGCTCACGGATGGCCTTTTCCCGTGTTAAAGCATACTGGGCGGAGATGGATGCTACCATTGTTGCAGCGCGGGATTCGGCCATAGGTCGAATGGCTGCTGAGCACTACTTTGAAGAAGTTCTTGAGGGTGCTCATTTGATAGAGACCCGGTGCTCAAAAAATATTATGTTTGAGTGATATGTAATCTCATGGTAAGTGAAATGATTTTATAAATTTTTATAAGGCTATTTTTATACTTTTGCCTGAAAGTAATATGATGCCTCCTGGGTGGCCGTTTATGTATACATGTGTATAACCTGAAAGATTGCAGCCGTCGGCTTCAACCCCCACGCATATAATGCGGAGGTGCTCGCAAAAAACACGCGTTCACACTTAACCCAACGTCTTGGTCCTATTAAGGAGGTGATATCGGAGCGAGCGAGGCAACCGGACTATAATGCTTTAGCACTTTCACTTAGCCATAGGAGTTTGACAGTGAGGCTACTAGATAGCCCCTGGTGGCTCCGCACTCTCCCAATCCCGGGGTGCGTACATGCCTGGCCGGAAAACGGCCCCTCGTTAAGGCGGAGGAATTCTAACATTCCAACAGGTCATCGAGTGGTTGACCAGTCTCACGCTATATCATGACAGTCAGTTTTCGGCTTTCTCTACTAAGGTGCTTGTCCGGATGAACCAGGGCACAATCGCAGTAGTTCTCCTGGTGCTACCTTAGCCAGTAAAGCGGAACGTAAGGCACCAAAACACAGGAGCCGGGCAAACCCAACATTTGACAAAAGACAATGATTCGGAGCTGATGCATATAGGGCCAAACTCGCGACGCCGAACACTCCCTAAGGTATTCGGTCTTTGTGGTATAAACCGGGCCTAAATAATGGCCTTTGTAAGAACCCCCTTGTGTCCAGGTACGTGCATTGTTCTAGCGTGGCCACATGCCAAGAAGTCAGCATGTTTCTCAACGGTGGATATGTATCAACAAGAGACAGTAAAACACTACAAGAAATATGTCAACTTATGACCTTCTGTCAGTGACCCTCGAAGAATTGGTCATAAATTTATGACCATTTTAGACCAATTGGTCAAAAGCTGTTCAGGGGGCTCCAAACCCTAAACCATTGCGACCATTTTGGTCAGAAAGGTCGTAATTTCCTTACACGAAATGGTCACAAAGCAAACAGTGCTAGTCCGCTGCCTTATTTCTAGTTGTTAATGACCAATATAGATGGTCATAGCCTTGTAGATTGTGGTGGGTTGTGATGACTAGGCGCCATCTCATCAGTTTTGCCTATGTGTCATGTCCATGTGGTAGTTTTTGCCCTAGGTTGTGAAGCAACCTATATTTCTATCATTCCCAAAATTCCCAAAAAAATCTCATAAATTCTTTGGGGCATATCTTAATCAAATATGTAAAAATCCTTCCTTGCCTAGTTCAAAACTAATTCAACAATATTCATTTTCCTATTCTGTTCACAACAACACTTTATGAAGGAAGTGCTATTTTTATATTCTTGATTGCCCTCGGAATTTTTGGGCACTCTTTCCTATCGAAATCATTACCACATGACAAAATTCAGCTCCATTTGCCTAGCAAATCTTCCTTGGCAAATTTCCAAAGTTTTTGTCCACCTAGAAGCATTGTGAAGGAAGTACCTTTTTTATATCTCTAAATGACATGAAATTTATACAGTTCTTCATATGCCCAAATTATCACCCTCCTCCAAATTGTAGCTCAGTCAAATCATCTATGTGAGCCCAGGTTCAATTTATATTTTATGGCCAAATTGGCACATTGCAAAGCAAGTGTTATATAGACCCCTCCTATTACCCTCAAACTTTTTGGACACTCTTCCATACCCAAATCGTTGCCACATGATAATATTCAGCTCAATTTTCCTAGTAAATCTTTCTCAGGAAATTTCCAAAGTTTCTACGTCGAGAGAAGCTTTGTGAAGTAAGTACTAGCTAGGCTTACCCAAATGATCTGAAAATTTACCAGCGCATGACCATACCTATGTAACTTACCTACACCAATTTTTAGCTTATTTCATTCATCCAATCTCTCTCACTAGTTTTCCCAAGTTTTTGTCCATAGAAGAGCATTGTGAAGGAAGTGCTACTTTGGCATGTCAAAATGATATCAATTTTCTACAATGCTTTCCTATGCCCAAATAACCATCCTCCACCAAATTTCAGCTCAATCCATTCATTATTTTGAGCCCAGCTTCAACATTCATATTTTTGTCCAATGTGGTACTTTGCAAAGCAAGTACCACCTAGGCTCCTCCTTTTGAGGTGAAATTTTTTGAATACATTCTCCTTAGTAGATGATCATCCTCGGCCAAAACTCACGCCCATTGGCCATGTGCATTTCCCGTACCGCAAATCAAACACTTGGCTGCTTATTCATGTTTGAGCATCGATCGGTCTCCTCGTGAGAATCTTATGTTGTGATTTTCTTACTAGCACCTACCTGGGGAGTGCCCAACCCACTAGACATGCCTAAGACGCACATAACACATGGCAACGCCACAGTCACGCGGTGACCACGCGACGGGCATGCGAGCTTACGCGCTCTAGAGTTGGGGCCCTCGGCCACCGTCCAAACCTCGATGTCTCGCCATCAAACCATGTATTTCTGATAAAATAGATACTTATTTACCTAGAAATGATTTTTTGAAAAAATAAGGAGCAAACTATGAGGCAGCTGCAGTTCAAATTTGACCCGCTTCCAGTTGAATCAACGGGAATTTGTCTTTTTCACCAGAGGTGGATCAAAAATTTTGACACCCAACCATTTTGTCAATTGTGCATTAAATATGGCCTAGTATTTTATAAAATTGATTAGGTCCAATTTTGCAACAAATATATGGTAGGTCCTTCACAAAAAAAACTCATTTCAGGCACTCAGAAAATGGAAAATGGTTTTTTCGTCCAAAGAAAATGAAAACTTCCTTAGGCAACATTGTTTGCCATTCCAATATGTATGCACCCTTGTGCACAATATGAGATCATTTGAACAAACTATGCCATGAATGTGGCCATAAGATTGATCATTTGGCTTGAAAGCCATGAATCTTCACACTTGATAGCTCATTTCTGAGAACACTTTTTAAAAATAATTACTGTATTACAATTTTATTATTTTTCCTGGAAACTTGGTCACATATAATGACACAATGCGAAGGTTTTCCAATTTTTTGATTTTTTTTGAATTTTTTATGCCCGTTTCAAAATGCGGTCAAAACGGCGGGCTTGACCGTTCCTAGCTAGTGGTTGAATCTTGGAAAACTTTTGATGTTTCTCTGATTAAATAGATACTTATGTACCTAGAAATGATTTTTGAAAAAATAAATAGCAAACTATGAGGCAGCTGAAGTTCAAATTTGACCCGCTTCCAATTGAATCGGCGGGAATTTGTCTTTTTCACCAGAGGTGGATCAAAACTTTTGCACCAACCATTTTGTCAATTTGTGCATTAAATATGTCTAGTATTTTAATAAAAATGATTTGCGCAATTTGCAACAAATATTATATGGTGGGTCCTTCACAAAAAAAACCTCATTTCGGGCACTCGAAAAATGGAAAATGAATTTTCCATGCAAAGAAAATGAAAACTCCCTTTGACAACATTGTTTGGAATTCCAAGATGCACCCTTGTGCACAATATGAGATCATTTGAACAAACTATGCCATGAATGTGACCATAAGATTGCTCATTTGGCTTGGAAGCCATTGATCTCCACACGTGATAGCTCGTTTCTGAGAACACTTTTTTAAAATAATCGCCGTATTACAAGTTTGTTATTTTTTCTGGGAACTTGGCCAAATATAATGACACAATGCGAAGGTTTCCCAATTTTTTGATTTTTTTTGAATTTTTTATGCCCGTTTCAAAATGCGGTCAAAACGGCGGGAATGACCGTTCCTAGCTAGTGGTTGAGTCTTGGAATTTTTTTGGTGTTTCTCTTATTAAATAGATACTTATGTACCTATAAATGGTTTCTGGAAAAAATAAATAATAAATTATGAGGCACTTGCAGTTCAAATTTGACCCGCTTCCAGCTGAATCGGCGGAAATTTGTCTTTTTCACGAGAGGTGGATCAAAACTTTTTACACCCAACCATTTTGTCAATTGTGCATTAAATATGTCCTATTATTTTATAAAAATGATTTGGTCCAATTTTGCAACAATTATTTTGGAGGTCCTTCACAAAAAAACCTCCTTTTGGGCACTCGAAAAATGGAAAATGGTTTTTTCGTCCAAAGAAAATGAAAACTTCCTTAGGCAACATTGTTTGCCATTCCAATATGCACCCTTTGTGCACAATATGAGATCATTTGAACAAACTATGCCATGAATGTGGCCATAAGATTGATCATTTGGCTTGGAAGCCATTGGTCTCCACACGTGATAGCTCGTTTCTGAGAACAATTTTTTAAAATAATCGCCGTATTACAAGTTTGTTATTTTTTCTGGGAACTTGGCCACATATAATGACACAATGCGAAGGTTTCCCAATTTTTTGATTTTTTTTGAAATTTTTATGCCCGTTTCAAAATGCGGTCAAAACGGCGGGAATGACCGTTCCTAGCTAGTGGTTGAGTCTTGGAATTTTTTTGGTGTTTCTCTTATTAAATAGATACTTATGTACCTATAAATGGTTTCTGGAAAAAATAAATAATAAATTATGAGGCACTTGCAGTTCAAATTTGACCCGCTTCTAGCTGAATCGGCGGAAATTTGTCTTTTTCATGAGAGGTGGATCAAAACTTTTTACACCCAACCATTTTGTCTATTGTGCATTAAATATGTCCTAGTATTTTATAAAAATGATTTGGTCGAATTTTGCAACAATTATTTTGGAGGTCCTTCACAAAAAAACTCCTTTTGGGCACTCAAAAAATGGAAAATGGTTTTTTCATCCAAAGAAAATGAAAACTTCCTTAGGCAACATTGTTTGCCATTCCAATATGCACCCTTGTGCACAATATGAGATCATTTGAACAAACTATGCCATGAATGTGGCCATAAGATTGATCATTTGGCTTGGAAGCCATTGGTCTCCACACGTGATAGCTCGTTTCTGAGAACACTTTTTTAAAATAATTGCCGTATTACAAGTTTGTTATTTTTCCTGGGAACTTGGCCACACATAATGACACAATGCGAAGGTTTCCCAATTTTTTGATTTTTTTTGAATTTTTTATGCCCGTTTCAAAATGCGGTCAAAATGGCGGGAATGACCGTTCCTAGCTAGTGGTTGAATCTTGGAATTTTTTTGGTGTTTCTCTGATTAAATAGATACTTCTGTACCTAGAAATGATTATTGGAAAAAATAAATAGCATACTACAAGGCAGCTACAGTTCAAATTTGACCCGCTTCCAGCTGAATTGGCGGAAATTTGTCTTTTTTACGAGAGGTGGATCAAAACTTTTTAAACCCAGCCATTTGGTCTATTGTGCATTAAATATGGCCTATTATTTTATAAAAATGATTTGTTCCAATTTTGCAACAATTATTTGGTAGGTTCTTCACAAAAAAACCATTTTTGCCACAAGAAAAATGATTAAAAATATATAGAAACATAAAAAAATGCATGGAAATCGGTGATCATCCATAAAATGGGGTCTAACTTGAGTGAAAATTTTGGTTGTGGCATTTTGCAAATATTTTGATAGTTGCTTCACAAAATTCCCCTAGTTTTAGTACTAACAAACTATTTTAAATCACAAAATTTCTAAACAATTCAGGGCTCTTCTCACGGATCACCCCACTATAGTCGATCTGAACCGTCCGCATCCGAAGGATCCAACGTCTATCATTCACCTCTCAGGTCATAGTGACCCAACCCAAACCCTAGCAGCAACCCAATCCCCTCTCCCCCTCTCCCGCCGCCGCCTGTCTCTCCCCCTCTCCCCGATCCAGATCTCTTCGTCGCCGCCCAAACCCAATCCCCAACCCAATCTCCTGAGTGCGGTGCCGCGCCCCTGCTTTGTCCCTCTACATCGCCCGCATCACCCGCCACCATGGCCTCCTGCGTCGCCGAATCAGGGTGCCACCATCGTGCGGGCCCCGACCCCGCACCCCACGGCGGCCGGAGACGATGGCGGGGAAGGGCTCAGTCCCCTGACAAATCCTCCTCCCTCCATGCCCGCACGTCTCGACCCCATCGACCCAACGCCCAGGCCCAACACGCGCTACCGCCAAGGACTCCACCGCGGGGACGGATCTGGGGAAGATCGTGAGCGTGTTCTACCAGGCCGAGGACGGGGAGCACAGCCGCCTCCTCCTCGCGCTGCTCGCCACCTCCCTCACCGTGCTCGACGCCATGCAAGGTCCGCCTCTCTCTCCTCCTCCTAGTCTCTCTGTGTTGCTTGGTTTGATTTTGCTGTTGCGGTTTCCTTCCTCCCCTCCCTAATGCATGCGCGCAGGTGCACAGCCAAGTAGGAGACCACGACGACGACGACGACGCGGCCGTGCGGTCGGTGCCCTCTGAAGCCGCTCGCCCGGGCCGTGCCGTGCCGGAGGAGGGGTCCAGATCCTGGCCTCACCAAGATCAATCGTCGCTAGAACTCGGGGGGACAAGATGGACGTGCCTCTACTGGTCCCCGAGCTCCCTCCTCTCAATTCTTCCTTGTGCTACTCAGGGCCGCTCAGTCTGACTCTGCGGACGTAGGTGAGCCACTACCTTCCCCTCCTTTGTTTTCTCCAGTGCTCTTTCTGTCCATGTCCGGCCATCGAGCCCTGTTCTTTGTGTTATGTCAAGCTTCTGTTCGACTGAATGCCTGGAAGCTGCTGCTAATCACTTGCACTTGCTAGCTGCTGCTAGTGGTTTCATGTTCCTAAAAACTAACAAGAGTGGTCTTACTGAAAACTGACAATCTCAAGTCCAAATTTGATTGGGTGTTCTACCAGCCATTGTTCCTCTTTCTGGTCTAGTACAGACACTACAAACCTGCTATTTCTTCAGTACTACTGACGTAATAGCAGCTCTCCCTTGAAAAAATGTTCAGAGCAGAAGCATTCCTGGAGCGAAAACTTGAATAGCTTTTCGTGTCTGGATCAGTAAGCATAATCATGGGCTTATATTCGTGTGTAGCTTGATCAGTTATCAAATTGTGTACATTCTCACATGTGAAGCATGTACCATTTGCTAGTACTACGTAGTTGCTAGCGATGGCTAGCCTGTGTCCGGTCTTTTTGACTGGATCACATCAATATGCTCCGGTCCAATGCGCCCAGCTATAGCCTCATTTTTAAATACGTTATTTTTATTTTCCAGCATTTGTTTTTTAGCTACTGCGGCATTTCTTGAAATGATTTTTATTCTAAGCATTTTTTTCATACTCAATAAGCTAGTTCCTGAATCAAATTTCTTAATGAAATGTTTTTGTAGCATGCTATAGTTAATTAGTTGGCAAGTCTGATGTCCATTCGCCTGATTCCGTTGCCTGATTCCAGACGCCTCCTCTATTTTTTGCAGGTCTGGCAGAACCGCCGCGTCGACGAAGAAGGTGGTGACCGCGGCGGCGAGCGGCGCGAGTTGGTGGCCGCGGGACTCGACGGCACGGCTCATATATGTGCTTTCGACTAATCCAGCTTTTGGTCTAGCTGGGCATTACTTTCGATTAATTAGCTTTCGGCTCATATATGTGCTCTCTATGATACTGATGGTTCCCTAGCTAATAATATGATGATTTAATCCCCTAAGCATTGATGCATCCCATATCACCATGGCTGTTGTTTGCTGTCAAGATTTGCTTAGCCTGAATACATGGTTATGTTTTTGTGTACTGCTATCATGTTGTCTCTGTTGGATGGACAGCATCCCAGTACAAGTACTTGCTAGGTTTTACCTGTTCATGCAAATCTTGTTGTGTGTTGCAAGTCATTTTAGTACTACCTAATTAAGTCATCTACTGTCATGTGCCTGCGCAATGATTCCTCCTTATATCACCTTTAATCCAAGGCAAAATCTGGACCAGCGAGTACCTATTGCACTAATGGGTGATTAGTACGCTGACAGAGATATTTGGAAATAGGAATTCTAAAGCGCATACTATTCAGAGCAGAACGGTAATTTCCTTAATGAAGTAGGTGACTGTAATTTGTATAATAACCACACAGGCTACTTTAATTAATGTTTCCACTTTTGTTTGATGAAATGGTTTAGTTTTGATTAATAACTCATTGGATTTTAAATATGGTAGTAAGAAGTTGCAACAGCGCTATGTGGCGTTTGCACAAATTCCTTGATTTTCTAGCATAGCAGGTGCTGGGACTTGTCAAACAAGAGCTTAGTTAGAAGTATACTCAGTTATATGAGATACTTGGTTGGCATAGTAAACCAAACCATGTTACTGATAATTTTTTTGTTCTTTCTCAGGACTGCTCCCGTGTGGTGGCCTCCTTGAGACTTGGCACTTAGTAGCATAATCTAATTAATTATACTGATTTTTTTGTTCTTCCAGAATCTTGGCACTTTGCTTGTCTATGGATCATCTTCCACTTGAGAGCTGGCAGGAGGTCATTATTCCATTGCTGCCTCATCACTTACCTCCAGTTCTGAATTTGTGTGATAAATGCTTTTGAATTCCAATGACAAGTGCTACTGAAAATTTTCTGTTCTTGTTCCTTTAATACGCATGTTCATGAATAATCGCTTCGGTTATTTGTTCTTCTGAAAACTTCAGTATGCAAGTACCTATTCCTGGTATAGCAAGTATCAGTTCTTGAGCATTTGCACAGTTCTCATTATTTGTTCTTCTGAAAATTTGCTCTAGTGTGAATCATAGTAGTATGCACTAGCAGCAATCTGTCAATGTTTGATTCAAGCTTACTCTCGTTATAATGTATTGTGTAGTTGTTGTTTCAAACTGTTTTGCTACAAGTACCATAATTTGCATTGAAGATATTGTATTCTGTTGCTGTATCATTGTTTAATAAAACCATAGCATGTTGCTCACATGAGATATCCACATGTTTCTGTGCTGTTTCTTTCCAGCATCATGCTCTCGTTATAATGTATTCTGTTGCTGTTTTGCTACAAGCTGTGTGTTGATTTCATAACAGGAGTTTCCTTGTCCTGGTCCTATACTGCATTTTGACTCCTATGTTTCTATGCGCGTGTGTTTAATTGATGTTGTTTCAACTTTGAACTGCTTCTGCATATGGCCTATACTGCAATTGAGATTTAAATTTGTGGTTGTTCCTCTTTTACAGATGCTCAAGTGTGAAGTGTGAAGCAAGTGTGAAGCCGTGAAGTGTGAAGCCGTCAAGTTCTACTTAGTGAAGAGTAGCATATTGTTAGCATATATGTGTTGTAAAGATTGTAATAGATTTATTTAGTGGTATATTTGATGAAATTTATGTGTTCTTTTTTATTATGTATGTGATCTGAAAACTTGTGAAATGGAAACTTGACCAATGGGTCCACTTATGAAAATAATCTGTCAAATTTGTACATTTCTGATATGTGGGACCAATTTGAGAGATGATCATGAAAAGTGGGACCCATCTGACTAGTGGGACCAACTTGAATATGTAATGGCTAAAAATAGAAAAGCAATAAATAATAAAAGGCCATGGCCCAACAATAAAAAAGGCTACAACGTTGGGCTTGGCCCATGAAGCCGACCAGAATTGACAAGGAAAAAAAATCCTAAAAGGCTGAATTAATGGGCTCGGCCCATGTAGAAAACCGAATTGGACCGGGCTAAATCTTGTGCCACATCAGCTTGCCACGCTGGATGCCTATGTGGCCTGGGGAGGTTGCTAGTGACCAAAACGCCACAGTAGACATATTTTGGTCATAAACGTCTACGACCTTCTCACAGAGAAGGTCGCTATAGTCAGTTTACGACCGCCAGCTTTTGACCTTCTGTTTTTGGTCACAAAAAGGTCGTAAATGGAAATTTGTGACCTTTCAGTGACCAATAGTCAAGGTCACAAGTTGACATATTTCTTGTAGTGAAAAAGGTTTACGCAGGGTCTTAATCTAAAAAGAATCCTTGGAGCGGGTCCTTGCTGCACGTCTGCGACTGTGTCCCCATTGTGCCGTATCCTGGACGGGTGTAGCACGATGATTGTTTGTAAAAGAGAGGAATTTAGGTCAAAAAGTTGTCGTGCAAAAAGATAGTTTTTAAAGAAACCACGTATAATTCAAGATGAGAAGAAATTGCCACTTGTCTGCGCGTGTTGAGCCCCTTGTTTGACAAATAGGGGTGTGACCATTTATTCGGTGTAAATAGCGGCGCCGGACTTGATTAGTTGTGTCTGAGGTCTTGACGACCTATTGGATGCTTTCTCTGGTCCGGGTGCCTTTAGTGTGCGGTTGCCAAGGTAGCCGCACTCTCTTCGGCGCGTAGAGATCGCTTGATATTTCCATTCACTGAAATGATGCCACGTGGACCGGGAATCTTGAGTGTGAGGGAGGCGTAGTGTGGTATTGCATTAAAGCGAGCGAAAGCTTCACGTCCGAGCAGTGCATCATAGCCACTTTGGAACGGAGCGATGTGGAAGGTTAAATGCTCGCGACAGAAGTTAACGGGGGAGCCGAATATAACTTGTACTAGGAGGGAGCCCGTACAACGAGCCCCTCGGCCTGGCGTTACTCCTTTAAAGGTAGTATTGCTATGGCGAATTTTTGTTGGGTCTAACCCCATCCCGCGGATTGTATCCTGATATATTAGGTTTAGATTGCTGCCACCGTCCATCAAGACTCGTGTGAAGTGATATCCGCCAATTACTGGGTCTAATACCAAGGCAGCCCATCCTGCGCATCGGATACTTGCTGAATAATCGCGATGGTCGAAAGTGATCGGTTGAGACGACCAGTGGTAGGACTTCGCGGTGATAGGCACTTGGGTATATTTTCCTGGGAGTGCTGCGTTGTTTTTTCCCTTGATCACGTGTAACATGTTTACTGTTTTGACTTCTGGTGGAAATTTCTTTTGTTCCCCAGTGTCTTGCTTGGGAGGCTCGTCCTCGTCTTCACTTGGTGTATCCTCCCCCTTATGTACGGCGTCGAGCTTGCCGGACTACTTGAAGACCCAACATTCTCTGTGGGTATGATTAGCAGGTTTACCAGGGGTACTATGGATCTGACATACTTGGTCTAGAATTTTGTTGAGGCTGGACAGTTCATCCCTGGTGCCTTTAGAGGGCGGCTTTTGACCTGGCCGAGAGCTTTTGAATCCGGCGTTTACTGCTGTGCCCTTCGTGATGTCTTCTTTATTCCGGCATTTGTTATTGCTGTTGCGCCGTGATTTCCCATTTCCATCTCTAACTTCAGATGTACTGGGGTCGCTGGTGCTGCATCTAGCTAGCCAGTTGTCCTCACCCGGGCAAAAGCGGGTCATGAGGCTTGTTAATGCGGCCATCATTCTCGGCTTGTTTTGGCCGAGGTGTTTGGCGATCCATTCGTCACGGACGCTATGATTAAAAGCTGCCAAGGCTTAGGCGTCCGGACAGTTGACAATCTAGTTATTTTTAGTAAGAAACCTGTTCCAAAGCTTTCGGGCTGACTCTCCGGGCTGTTGAGTTATATGACTCAAATCGTCCGCATCTGAAGGTCGGACATAAGTCCCTTGAAAATTTGGCCTAAAGGCGTCTTCGAGCTCTTCCCAACTTCCAATGGAGCTTTCGGGGAGGCCTTTAAGCTAGTGATGAGCTGGCCCTTTGAGCTTGAGGGGTAAGTACTTGATGGCGTGGAGATCATCTCCTCGATCCATATGGATATGAAGGATGTAGTCCTCAATCCAGACCCTAGGGTCTGTTGTTCCGTTGTATGTCTCTATGTTTATGGGTTTGAATCCCTCTGGAAATTAATGGTCCAGCACCTCATCAGTGAAACATAGGGGGTGTGCGCCACCCCTGTAGCTTGGTGTACCGCGTAGTTCGGATGTTTGTTGTGTTGCATTGTATGCTGGGGCGCGCTTGCATGGTCCATAGATGGATCTTGTTGCGCCGTCCTTTGGGTGCGAGCCCTCGCATGGGTCGCGTGTTGTATTGTGAGTGGCGTTGTATGCTGCTCTATGTTGGTAGAGGGGTCGTCTATCCGGCCAGGTGGCTGCTTTGATATTTGGTTGTGGGGGGTCTGAGGCCTCCTCATCGAATTCAGGTAGCAGCTTCCTCTTTGGGTTGTGAGGGGCGATTGTCGCCGTACCTCGCTGCTGTGTTGAGTATTTTACTCCATCTGATTTGGAGTGTGTCTTGCGCAGCCTTGAGCCTCTGCTTCTGCTTTTTAAGACTCCTCGTGGTGGCAACAAGCCTTTTACGGGAATTCTGCTGCTCAGAGTGCCTGTCCGGCGTTATGTCGTCCGGACCATTATCCTTGATAGAATTTGTTTGTTCGGTTTGATTATCCGGATTGCCGTTGTTCGGTAGCGGTTCGCCCTGCTCCACCGCTGGGTCTGTGTGATCGTTATTTCTGTCGAGGCGGGATTTGGGGCGGCGCTTGCGTCGCCGCTTTGACTACTTCTCGAGGGAACAAGCCTTCGGTGTGTCCTTCCGCTCCTCGTCGTCATCTTTTGGTGCGTCCACCATGTATACGTCATATGACGAGGTGGCTTTCTAGGGCTCAATAGGCGCTGGTTCTTCATCGTCTCCTTCATCGGCGTCCATACCGTCGATGTCGAGCATGTCGGTTAAATCGTCGACAGTGGCTACAAAGTGGGTGGTGGGTGGGCTTTGAATTTCGTCGTCCGTATCCCAACCTTGCTGACCGTAGTCCGGCCAGGGCTCTCCTGATAAAGAGAGAGACTTTAGTGTCTTCAGTATATCGCCGAAAGGTGAGTGCTGAATGATGTCCGCGGCAGTAAACTCCATGATCGGCGCCCAATCGGATTCGATCGGCAGGGGCGCGGAGGGTTCGGAGTCCGGAGAGGAGTCCGGCTCCTTGGAGTCACGAGTCTTGCGTAGTGCGGGGCTGGTGTTTGGCTCGATCGCCGTTGGGATCGCAGCCCCCGAGGCGGCGTCCAACCACCCATCCTCGATCGGCGCAGTTGGCTCCGAATTAAGGGTCGAAGTCGATGCGGGTGCGGCCTCCAGGGCACTGTTCGGCAGCAGAGCTAGATCATGCTCGTCGTGATAGTGCGGCGCGCTCGGCAGTGGCTCGAATCTATCAAAGATCAAGTCCCCGCGGATGTCAGCCGTGTAGTTTAAACTTCCAAATCTGACCTAACGGCCAGGGGCATAGCTTTCGATCTGCTCCAGATGGCCAAGTGAATTGGCCCGCAGTGCGAAGCCGGCAAATACGAAGATCTATCCGGGGAGGAAGGTCTCTCCCTGGACTGCATCGCTATTGATGATCGTAGGAGCCATCAAGCCTAACGGCGATGACACAGAGGAACTCTCAATGAAAGCACCAATGTCGGTGTCAAAACCGGCGGATCTCGGGTAGGGGGTCCCGAACTGTGCGTCTAGGCCGGATGGTAATAGGAGGCAAGGGAGACGAAGTTTTACCCTGGTTCGGGCCCTCTTGATGGAGGTAAAACCCTACATCCTGCTTGATTAATATTGATAATATGGGTAGTACAAGAGTAGATCTACCACGAGATCAGAGTGGCTAAACCCAAGAAGCTAGCCTATGGTATGATTGTTGTTCTATATGTTGTCCTACGGACTAAAACCCTCCGGTTTATATAGACACCGGAGAGGGTTAGGGTTACACAAAGTCGGTTACAATGGTAGGAGATCTATATATTCGTATCGCCAAGCTTGCCTTCCACGCCAAGGAAAGTCCCTTCCGGACACGGGACGAAATCTTCAATCTTGTATCTTCATAGTCCAGGAGTCCGGCTGAAGGTATAGTCCGGCCATCCGGACACCCCCTAATCCAGGACTCCCTCACCTAGCTTGCCTTCCATGCCAAGTAGAGTTCCATCCAGACACGAGACGAAGTCTTCAATCTTGTATCTTCATAGTCCAACAGTTCGGCCAAAGGATATAGCCCGGCTGTCCGGATACCCCCTAATCCAGGACTCCCTCAGCCACCATTCATAATTTTTCATACATGTCACTCTTGATTCATCGCAATCCCGGTACATCGCCGGAAGCATTCATATAGAGTCATACTTTGTTCTAGTATCAAGTTGTAATCATTGAGTTGTAAATAAATAGAAGTGTGATGATCATCATTTTCTAGAGCATTTTCCCCAGTGAGGAATAAAAAAATAGAAAGGCCATAAAAAAAGAGAAGGCCCAAAAAAAAGAGAGAAAGGCCATAAAAAAGAGAAGGCCCAAAAAAATGAGAGAAAAAGAGAGAAGGGACAATGCTACTATCCTTTGCCACACTTGTGCTTCAAAGTAGCACCATAATCCTCATGATAGAGAGAGTCTCTTGTTTTGTCACTTTCATTTACTAGTGGGAATTTTTCATCATAGAACTTGGCTTGTATATTCCAACAATGGGCCTCCTCAAGTGCCCTAGGTCTTCGTGAGCGGTCTTCGTGAGCAAGCAAGTTGGATGCACACCCACTTAGTTTCATTTGTTGAGCTTTCATCCATTTATATCTCTAGTGCATCCGTTGCATGGCAATCCCTACTCCTTGCATTAACATCAATAGATGGGCATCTCCATAGCTCACTGATTAGCCTCGTTGATGTGAGACATTCTCCTATTTGTCTTCTCCACATAACCCCCATCATCATATTTTGTTCCACCCATAGTTCTATATCCATGGCTCGCGCTCATGCATGGCGTGAAGGTTTATAAAGTTTGAGATTACTAAAGTATGAAACAATTGCTTGGCTTGTCATCGGGATTGTGCATGATGAGAGCATTCTTGTGTGACGAAAATGGAGCATGA